>NC_053404.1:22505787-22733287 GCF_016859285.1 Xiphias gladius
AATACCTATATAAATATATAAGTTACTCTTCGAGCCTTTAATTGTTTCTATCTATTCACTGTCATTATTAACAGTCTTGTTTCCTTTCTACTGCTCCACCGTGATTTGCTGGCGAGCTGCTGCGTACGCTTCCTCTTACAGCTGTAAATACAGTCGTACTGAACCGAATAAATCACGACGAGGCCGATGAACAGGTGAACCTTGTCTTCACTTCCGTCAGGGGCCCCCCGGTGGCCACGGGGCCCCGGGCAGCCCCCCCCCAAGCTCACTTTTTCTCTTCGTGCGTCCACTCGTAACATCTTGACGTCTTCTCGGGCGACCCGGGTGAATAACTGTCTCTGGTGAGCTGCCGCGTCACGGATATTCACTGCCCGTGTCTGGTGAACGCCGTCTGGTTGAGGCCGTTCAGGTAAACGATGGTTCGGGTGCGGAAAAGATGCGGATCAGCGGTCGTCAACCAGCAGCTAAACACACTGACTCACGTTCTGTATTTTTCTCGAGTGCAGTTTTTAGGGACTGTACATTTTGTGCTCCGAAACAGAGGTCCTGCTTGGTCCAGAACCCGGACAGGTTCCGCTTCCTGTGATAGAAAGACCCAGAAAAAAATAGCGACCCCTCACGCCACAGAACGTTTGACATTGTTGATAAAACTGTTGCACGTACAAGATTTAAAAGGAGCTCAAAATGCTTCATAGCTGCCAATGTGTCAATAATAATACTGATAATGATACATTTAACGATGCGAAAGGGGCCATTCTGCATAATGAGTTCTTTTACTTTCGACGATTCAGGTACAAGAAACTTCTACTTGGCTTTCACTCGGAGGAAGTTGTTTTTTTAGTCCAGTATTTCTACTCTTACTAAAGTGGAGGATATAAACACTTCCTCCGCCACTGCAGCAGCTGCTCATCTCCGCTTTGTACGTCTCCATGGGTTTCAGGTATCTTCGCTCAAAAAGAGATGATCAAATGTTAGTATGTGTGTGTCTGTGATGTTTATTATTTCCTGACCCCTAAGAATTTTCCCACGACCCTCGAGTCAGGGTCTGGAACCACAGGTTGGAAAGCGGCGATGCGGTTTTAGGGACTTGAGGACAACCTTTAGTCTTCCGCCGAATCCAGTCAGGGACACAGAGCGCGTTGAAATGTTGCTGAAACCTGATCCTTCGTACCTGCCTCTGCTTCCCCTGAAATAAATGTCAGGAAGCAGCGAACAGAACCTGAAAACAAAAGCTCGAATCCCGTCTGCAGAAGCGACAATACCTCTGATGTCATACGCAAACAGAGGACAACCGCGATGGGACAAAGATGAAGACATCCACACCTGTTCAACCTGAAAGGACGATAAACATCGCGGCGTTCATGTTGAAGGGACCTCGCTGGGGCTTTGAGTTTTTTCTCTGACATTTTGGTTTGTCCTTTGTAGTTTCCTGTGTCTTTCGGTCTTTTTCTCTAAATTGACGTCGTAGGACAAAACAGGATCTTAAAACACACGTGCAGAGTTCGTCCTGAGACGTGCCCCTGGTTTCTGATTCGACATCATTCTTTACATTTGATGTATTTGTCTTTTCCAACTGGTCAGTTTGACCCATTTCAACTCTTTTCACGCTGATGGGGGCCACGAAGTTTTCCTGCATCCATAATTAATAACTCCTCTCTGCTTTGTGTGTGTTTTTTTTCTGTTGTTTACCTAAAATCCCTCCGTCTGCAGCCGCTCGCTTCTCGCCAACTAAGCACCCGTGGAGGCAGGAAAAAGCCCCTTAATGGACGTTTCCGCCTATTTGTCCTCAATGAAAACTGGCAGCGCGTCGCCGGGCAGAAACACCTCGGACGCGGCCCGTGGCTGACGTCAGGTGGAGCCGCTCACCTGATTCTGTTGACCTGAAAATCAGAGGAGCTCGGGATCATGAGATGGTGTCGAAGTGAACCTGAGGACTCGTTTAACAGATTAACGATTAGCAGATGAGTCGTGCCTGTGATAAAGAACAACACACACACACACACACACACACACAGTGAAGCAGTTTGAATTCTCAGATCTTGTCCTGATTATGTCCATTACTGGGACAGGTGCGATGTATCAACATGCCTTTTTCAACAAGTTTCAACTCTGTCTCTCTGGCAAACACACAAAAACACGCACAATCTGTGTTATCAGCGGAGGAAAATACCTGAACCGATGAGAAAACAGCAAACAGAGCGGGCAACGACGTCCCCACATCCAGGAAATTCACAGCTCACTGGAAACTTTCTTGAGAAAACCCTCTGTGCTAGCTTCCATCAGGTCTGATGTCAACCCGCTGACACCAGCCAGACGTGGTGGAGCAGTAAAACAGTCAGGAGGTCAGGTCAGGATCCGGGTTCACGTCACCTGCAGGATCTTGTCACCTTGAATTAAAGAGACAGGGGACGACTGACGACCGTCCGCTACCTGCCCAGCAGCAAACAGCAGACGGACCCAGTCAGAGACCAGCTGGTGGACACGGCGGAGCATTTAGCAGCTGAAGAGCCAGATGTTTCCCCTCAGGAGCTGGTGGAGACCAAAACCAGAGCTAAAAGAGAGGTAGTGCTGGACTTAGATCCATCAGCTGGACTCAGACACCAGATCCAGATGGAGGATCACGTTGCTCTGTAACAGCTGGATGTGGAAACAAGCAGCCGTTCAACACATCAGCTTAGGAGCTGGTGATATATCAGCGTCGTTCACGTGTTTCTGCTGAAGACAAGCGGACACCACAAGGCGACTGAAACACTTTGGTTAAATTCCCCTTCACTCAGAAACGTGCTTTTCCTCTCGTTTCTTGACTCTGATGTTTTTTTTCATTTATGTCCGGAAAGTTTCTCCGCGCTCACCTTAAATTAGAAAATAATGTGCGTGTGATATTAAAGACTTTTCATCTGTCCTGCAACACGTCTCAAGGTTCAGGAAAGACGGTGGTTTTGCTGAAATACTGAAAAAGGCCACAGGCCCGGTCTTGTTTTTTTTTTTTTTTTTTTTTTTCCACTAAAACCAGGGGCCTCCATATTTCCTGAGCTTGGATGTGTCTGAACAGAGTCATAAAAAATTGTGATCGAGCTTCGGCTGCCACGAGTTAACATGATACAGAAACAAATCAAATACGGCGACGGGGGAAAGTTTAGCAGGCACGTTTATGGTAAATACATGGTTGGTTATTGTTACCGCCTTCCTCCCCCCCCTTCCTCCGGTGCTTGCCTCCTCCTCCGTCCTCGCTCCGCTCTCAGTCGGTTGGATCGGGATCAAAGAAGACAAGGCTTTTTTCCCTTTGCGCTGCTTTGGGTGTCACCTGTGTTTGCAGGTGGAATCAGGTCAATCGACCGAGAGCTTTCAGTGGAAAGCAATGGAGTTGGGGTGTGTGTGTGTGTGTGTGTGTGTGTGTGTGTGTGGGGGTGGGTTCTGGAGAACAATAACAGTGGAACGATGGAAAGCAACAGGCTTTTATATCACAGTAAGAATTCTGTGCTGAATTTTATTGGAAAGAACAATGACAATGTCACCGGAAGCCTCCGCCCCTCATCACGGCGACGTCCGTCCCAACCCGTGCTCCGGGGAGAAGATGCTCCTAAACATGACGACCTGCTGCAGCCCGCCTCAGTCCACGGTCACCGACAGAAGAGTCATCTGTGGCCGGTTCATACGGCCCAAGAGCCTCGCGCTCACCAACATCAGCAGACTGAAACATGAGGTCCGTCGTCCTGTCCTAAAACAACTTATAGGTAAAATGCAGAAGAAAGCGCAGCAGGTCTGACGAACACGCAAGAATGTGAACAGACAATTCGCAAAAAATGAAGAATGAAGTCTCTAATCATACATTTATAATGAATGAATATTTACTTGGGTTTAGATGAAGTAACTGTCAAGGAAAAACCTCCATTTTTCCTGTGGCCGATGTCAAATGTTCATCGTCTTTCCGGGGAAACATCTTCGAATCAGGGAGCCATAGAATGAAGTGTTTCCCAGCCTTTCAGTCAGCAGGAGCAGAGTCCGTCTGCTGGTGTTCATCCGCCGGCTCGAGGAGAGTTTGACCTCGAAACGCAGGGGGAGGAGGAGGAGGAGGAGGAGGAGGAAGAGGAGGAGGAGGAGAGGGAGAGGGAGAGGGAATTGAGGAGGAGAGAGAGGAGGGCGAACTAATTAGCCCAGATGGCTTAGCAAAACCCCCGGATCTGAAGATGAGGATTAAATATAGTGTGTGTGTGTGTGTGTGTGTGTGTGTGTGAGAGCAATATGTCCTCAGGCTAAACATTGACCTCCCACTCAGAGAGAAGCTGCAGTTTGACCTGTAGATCACAAATAAAACCAACGAGTGTTTTTTTTATTTCTGTGTCGTTCAACGCTTCGGGCCTTCAGCGTGGCACTGAAGCGACGGCGACGGCGACCAGTGCTGGTACCGGTCGACGCAGCCGCTCTACGCGCCGCGTCTTCAAGGTGCCAACGTGTCTGAGAGACAACCGGTAGCGGCGCGAAGAGCCTCGGACGGAAAATCTTGAGAAAAAAAAAAAAAAAAAGTCCACCTGGGAGTTTCGACATCGAACTTCCCAGTGGAGGCGCGAAAAGCTCCGAGGAGCAGAGTCTGTGACCGGCCGGGACCAGCTCAGAGTGTCGGGTGACTCCTCCGAGGGTCCGAGTCCGAGTCCGGCAGCGAGAGCGTCGCCGTTTCCAAGAGAAACACACGCTCCCGCTCCTCGTGCACGAGGATGGAACCGGACACTTCCGAGGACCAAATGTCCGGAGGAAAGACGGAGAAACTCTGCCTCTGTCTGTGAATGTACAGCCACGTCCATCTCTTTTTAATCGACTGACCGATTGACTCTGATTTAACGTTGCAGTTTCGCGGATCGAGCAGCCGCCCACTGAGATCCGGAGCCGACCGCCGCGTGGATGGCTGGAGCGGTGAAAGGACGAGTCCCCCCCCGTGCTCATGCGGGCGGGCAGCGCCCCCTGCTGGCCGCAGTCACTTACTAGCAAACTCATGTTTCAGACTGTTTCAATGGGACCTTTTTATGATGAGTGTTGTGTTTGGTTGCAGTTCACTCACAAGGAAACACTTTATCACACACACACACACACACACACACACACACACACACACACACACACACACACACACACACTGCCTTTGATTTAATCTAATTAAAATTTTGGATTCAGCTTTTACTACTGTGTCTGGTTTTTGGGGGCTCACTGCCTTTTGAGGAGTTCATAGAATTGTGTTGCTCTGTTTTGAATCCTCGTGAAAAGTGGGAATTGGCAGAATTCGGTGGAGCATCGGTGGATTGACGTGGTTCTGTGGAATGAGAGGATGTTGTTCCAGGTGGAAATCTGACTGACTGCAGCCTTGTTAGGAAATGTGACCCCAGTAAAGTACAATGAAAGCTGACGTGGTGGCGTCCATCCTGCGTTTTCACCTCATCTTGCGTCCTCGAAACCAAGGAGGAGAGTTAAGTTCGCCCCTGAACTTCTCACGAGGCTTCGTTTCAACTCACTGTTCAAATGATCCAGTATTTCACTAAAAATCTAAGATCAGAGACTGAAACTCAGGATCAATGATCTGTTCATGTCAGAGAGAATCAGTCACAGGAGACAGGTCCCAGCACAATGAAGGACTTTAACTGTGATAGTGGAGCTACAGGAAGTACTTTAACTGTGATACTGGAATGACAGGAAGTACTTTTACTGCGATACTGGAATGACAGGAAGTACTTTTACTGTGATACTGGAATGACAGGAAGTACTTTTACTGCGCTACCGGAACAACAGGAAGTACTTTTACTGTGATACTGGAACTACAGAAAGTGATTTTACTGTGATACTGTGACTACCTGAAGTACTTTTACTGTGATACTGGAATGACAGGATGTACTTTTACTGCGATACTGGAACTACAGGAAGTCCTATTACTGTGATACTGTGACTACTTGAACTACATTTACTGTGATACTGGAACTACAGGAAGTCCTTTTACTGTGATACTGGAAATACAGGAAGTACTTTAACTGTGATACTGGAATGACAGGAAGTACTTTTACTGTGATACTGGAACTACAGGAAGTCCTTTTACTGTGATACTGGAATGACAGGAAGTACTTTTACTGTGATACTGGAATGATAGGAAGTACTTTTACTGTGATACTGGGACTACAGGAAGTCCTTTTACTGTGATACTGGAACTACAGGAAGTGCTTTTACTGTGATACTGTGACTACTTGAACTACATTTACTGTGATACTGGAACTACAGGAAGTCCTTTTACTGTGATACTGGAAATACAGGAAGTACTTTAACTGTGATACTGGAATGACAGGAAGTACTTTTACTGTGATACTGGAACTACAGGAAGTCCTTTTACTGTGATACTGGAATGACAGGAAGTACTTTTACTGTGATACTGGAATGATAGGAAGTACTTTTACTGTGATACTGGGACTACAGGAAGTACTTTTACTGTGATACTGGAACTACAGGAAGTGCTTTTACTGTGATACTGTGACTACTTGAAGTACTTTTACTGTGATACTGGAAATACAGGAAGTACTTTAACTGTGATACTGGAATGACAGGAAGTACTTTTACTGTGATACTGGAACTACAGGAAGTACTTTTACTGTGATACTGGAATGACAGGATGTACTTTTACTGCGATACTGGAACTACAGGAAGTGCTTTTACTGTGATACTGTGACTACTTGAAGTACTTTTACTGTGATACTGGAACTACAGGAAGTACTTTTACTGTGATACTGTGACTACTTGAAGTGCTTTTACTGTGATACTGTGACTACTTGAAGTACTTTTACTGTGATACTGTGACTACTTGAAGTGCTTTTACTGTGATACTGTGACTACTTGAAGTGCTTTTACTGTGATACTGGAACTACAGGAAGTTCTTTTACTGTGATACTGTGACTACTTGAAGTGCTTTTACTGTGATACTGTGACTACTTGAAGTACTTTTACTGTGATACTGGAACTACAGGAAGTGCTTTTACTGTGATACTGTGACTACTTGAAGTGCTTTTACTGTGATACTGGAACTACAGGAAGTGCTTTTACTGTGATACTGTGACTACTTGAAGTACTTTTACTGCGATACTGGAACTAGATGCAGCTGATAATACGCATGTTCTTTTACGTAACTAGGACTTTTTCTTGTAATGGAGTATTTCTACATTGCGGAACTGCTCCAGTGCTTTTACCCACGAAACGAATCTGTCCAACAGCGACATTCTGCCCCCTAGCGACGCAGTTCGCCGCCACCAATAATTAAGACGTAAAGCGGGTCCATCGGAGCGTCCGAATCTTCGCAGACAGGTGCGGACTGACGACGAAGTGAGGCTCAGACGTCCACGTCCCCCCTCGGGATGAGCTGGACCTACTCTCCCTCTAGCGCCGCCACCAGGCCAAAGCGTTCCCGACCGGACACCTGCGGAGCCGATGACGTTTCCGGGCTAATTGACGCGCGCGTGGACGTCGGCGGGTGTGCCGGGACTTTTGCGCGGTGCTGTGGCGGTTGCTCGGACCGGGTCGGCGGACCGTCACGCCGCCGCCGGAGGGCATTCAACCGGCGCAGCCTCCAGAGGGGGAGCATGCGGGGATATACGACTCTCTCTCCGTGGGAGTGGTCTCCTGCAGGTCACGTGGTCCAGGCCTTTGTTGATGTGAATCAGTGGAGAAAACACAGGAGGACAAGAAGAAGGAAAAAAAAAAAAAAAAGTCCAGGTCCCATAGACCCGCCGACCGCATCCGTGCACCCTCCCCGGCGCCCACTCGCCCCGCTTCGGCCCGGATGCTGCCGGGAGCCCCATCGCACTTTTACCTGGCTCTTTTTCTCCGCGGCTTTCCGCGGTTCTCCCCGCCGGTTTGAGTGCGAGGCAGCAGCGGGGGCTGGGGGATGGAGGCTCAGTCCGGGCTGTGAGCAGACTGGTTTTAGGGGGTGGCGGAGGTGTGGGGGGTCGGTGTGAGAAGCCCCGGGCCCTGCTTTGCTTTGTTATCCTGGGCTTCGTGTTGCAGCCCTCCTCCCGGCTTTCTCGTCGTTTTTGTTCCAGCCTATTTCTCCTCTGCTCCACCATGAAGCCTTTCTCCTGAGAGACGCTGCAAGGAGTTTTTGGAGAGGAGGGAAAACACATGGAGAAAATCGGGATTTGAGGCTCTTTTTGGCTGCAGGCTTTGACTGTGCGGTGTGTTTTTGTACCGAGGAACCTTTTGAAGGAGGACTTCAGAAAATCAGATTCATTTTATTTCTGTTTTTCTCTCTCTACCTTTCTTTTTATCCCCTTTCTGCTCATTTATCTCTGTACCCCTCTGAGTTCCTCCCTTCAAGCCTCCTTTGCCTCTCCACCTCCTTCTATCTCTGTCTGTCCCTCTAGTCTCTGCCTCTGTCCCTCCATCTGTCTCTCTCCCTCCTTCCATCCTCCATCATGGCTCCGGCGTGCCGGTCCTCCCGGTTCTGCTGCCTGCTGGTCCTGCTGGCTCTCCCCGCCGTCCGGAGCTCGTTCCCCCGCGGCGGCGCGGACTGCGGCCCCGGGAAGGCCGCCGACTGCCCAGGTGAGGACGCTCACACCTGCACGTGTCACAGTTGAAGCCGGGTGGGGGTTTTTCTGCGTTCGCGGCGGATTTGAGTTCAGGTGGGAGGTTTGAGGATGTGGAGGTCAGAGGTCACAGTCCTCTTCATTTATTCCCTGTCGTCTCTGTATTGAATGTTTCGGTGCAGCTGGTCACATGATCCAGCGGTTGTCATGGACCCATCTTTGTGTTTCTGTTGTCATGACGACAGCAGCAGGATAAAACAGAGACTCGGCGGTGACGGAGGCCGGCGGACGCCCTCTGCTACCCGAGGATCGCGGTGTGATCCCTGGGCTGCGGGATTCATTGATACCTGCCAGTCAATTGGCTGTTCTTGATCAGTGCGGGCGTCATGACAACAGAAACCCAAAATCTGTGCCCTGCGCTCAGAGGAAGCGAGGCGTCGGAGAGGACTGAGCAGGGGTTCGACCTGCCGAAGCGGCCATGTTGCTCGCTGAGGAGTGTGCGTCAGTCGGTTCAAGGCCTTCACACGTCAGCCTGTGTGTGTGTGTGTGTGTGTTTTGACCACTCCTCACTTTAACAAGGCTCTATTTTAAGGGTAATTACAGGGTGGAGGAACGGGGCGAGGTCAAATGACGGAGGACCCTGCGTGGTCGTCTTCAGCCTATACGTATATGTTCTCGTGGATACATCAAACCCGAACCACATGAGAGGTCTCCTATGCCTTTCCTATATTTTTCTTTTTTACCAGTAACTCCCACGTGCAGAGCCAGACCAGCGCTGCGCGTCCCCCCCCCTAACGAGTACTGTATCAAACCCTGATGCGTCTCGTTCCTCCGTGTCGTCCAGAAACGCATCCGCGAGCCGCACTGTTGCGCCGGGTGACAGGTTCCTGCATCAGGTCTTTTTTTTCCGGCGCCGGTCCCGGGTCTCCCTCTGGAGACGTGGGATGCGAGGCCTGTCGCGTCCTCGCCGTCCTGGACTCCCACCGGAGTTCGACCGTGAGACAGTTTGTGACTTCACAGCAAAGATTAGACCGTTCAGATCACGGCTCACGTGGAAAATTGACAAATATTTCATACTTTTATTTCAGTGTCTCTAATGTGAGGTTTGACTGTGTTTCTCTTTTTCATACAGTAACTAAGTACATTTACTCAAGTACAAATTTGAGGTACTTATACTTAACTCCGTGTTACTTTATACTCCTACTACATTTCGGAGGAAAATATCCTACTTTTTACTGCACTGTATTTATCTGGCAGCTTTAGCTACTTCACCGATTAAGATTCCACATAAAACAAAAGGGGAGTTTAAAACATGCGATGATTTGTGATGAGTTAAATTGACCAACACTTCATAAAAACCGGGGATGAAGTGATTCATCCACCAGCTGAGCGACGGAAAGATTGAAATTCTTGCGGCTTGTCGAACGCGAGGATTTGCTGCCTTTTCTTCGGCTTAAGTTACGGTCGAACCGAGCAAATGAAAGGTTCGGACTGTTGGTCGGACAAAACCAAAGAAATGGGAACGTGTCACTTGGGGCCTTGGATCATTCAGACGGCGTTTCTCACCCTTTTCTGAATTTTCACGAAACCAAACAATCAGTCAGTTAATTGAGAAAATAATCAGCAGATGATGGCAAAGTGAAAATGCTCATTAGTTGCAGTTCAGGATAACATAGTTGAGTGTTTTTGCTTTTGATAGGATTTTGTTGCTCATACTTACACTACAGGCCTTTTCCTTGCACAGGAGTGTGTTTCCCCCACCTCCTCTTTTCTGTCATTGTGAACCGAATATCTTGGGGTTTGGACATTTGAAGACCTCAACATCAACTCTGAGGGACTGCGATGAGCGCGTGAGCGTTTTTTTTTTTTTTTTCTCCACAATTCTGTGGCGTTTCACAGACCAAACATTTAATCAGACGATAGGGAAGATAATCGGCCGATCGACTGATAATGAAAATCGTTGTTAGCTGCAGCCCCAAAGTGGTTACGTGCCAACAACAAGCTGCAGCCAACGATTCATGAATCACAGAGTCCCAAATTCAGCTGCTTTAAATTACTTCATTTCTCAGTCCGGAAAAAAAAAAAAAACAATTTCCTTTTCAAAACGAGAAGAAAAACTCTAGAGCCCTCAGTTCAAAATGCGTCCACTTTTCCAAACACAAACGAGCTCTTGATCATGTTTAGCTTCGGGCCAAAAGAGGAAGAAAAGGATCTGTGGATTAATCCGCCGCTGAAAATAGTCCCCGTCAAACGTCACTATTTCCCCCTGTCTGTTTGATTCAACACTGAACGGTGAGCAGCTGTTTAACCAAACTAATGAGACTTTTTCTTTTTTTTTCTAAATGAAACTGCATTTTTGTGAGGTCTGTTTAAAGGTTTACATCTTCAGTAGGGGCCAGCGGGCTCAGAGCTGAGAGCCCCGGACAGAGGACGGACGTCCGAAAGTGTTGGACTAACACGCTGTTGGTTTGAGTCCAAACCTGAGGTTTACTGCCGACAAGGAAACATGGAAGAGCATCCAGACGTTTATTGCCTCTTTCACCGGCTGCGTTTATACGGAGCCTCTTGCTTCTCTGATCTAAATGTAGACACGCAGAACTAAAAGAGCTCCTGCAAACAGCGATCGGAAAAGCGTGGCTCGTCTCGGTCTGTTTTGAAAATGTGGCTTCAAGCTCCTTCTTTGAGGATCTGAAGGATGAAATCTCTGTGATTTCTATTTTCAGAGTCGCCGAACTCTCTCTGAACACGCTCGCCCACTTCGGCTCGGTCACAGATGTCCTCGCCGCTCCGTCTCCGGTTTGTCATTTGCGAGCTCGCGACTGGCTCGGTTGCGGGACACCGGAGACGGGAAAGTGCCTAAATGGGAACAGCTGAGCAGCGAGTGCGAGCGTAGGCGACGACAGCGGGCGAGGCGTTTAAGCAGCCGGGACTCAGGGGACCGCCACGCCGATCCACGGCTTTGTTTTCAGACGTAGCTGGTCGAGTGTGGATGTAGTCGGTTTTGTGAATGGAGCATCTTTCCTTTTGGAGCCGCCTTCAACGGCTGGTGATGTTGGTTTCAGGGAGACAAACGCGAGTTTCTGCTTCCGCTCAGCAAATCCAGTAGTTGTATGTTCTGCTCGGGTTGTAGCCTCAGAAAACTTAAATCTAATCAGTTCACTCCATCTGCTGGATCGGATCGATCGGATCCATCACGTTTGGAAGGAAAAAGTTTGGCTCACGTACACCATATGACCACAAGTATGTGGACACCCTGGCTCTGTTTTTCCTGGTTTTGGGCTTCTTGGTGTCAATGAAGGAAAAATCAGTGACACTTCAATTTACGGGTCCAGACTTTCCAAATAATTTCCTAGAGGTTTTCGCGGAAAGTACCGTATAGTTTGACTTTAACTACAGGGAGAATAAAAGCGTTGGCTCTCACGCAAGAAGGTCTTCGTGTTCTTATCCTAAACCTTTCCTGCTTTTTCTGTTAGATTCGTTTGTACCCGTCTTCCAAGTCGGATTCGCCAAACTCCCGTAACTGCACAAACCGGTCAGAAATCACTGGTTTTCGATGGGCACGTGTTCGACTTTATTATTAGCATTAGCAATTGACACTCCTATAGTCACCATATAATTCAAGGCTCCCGGTTCTGCTCTGTTTGTGGGGAAAGTTTAATCCACAATAATGTTGAAAAGAGATTAAAAAAACTTTCTTATACATAAATTTAGCCGTGCCCATAAAATCTGGAAAAAAAAACAAAAAACCTCTTATTAAATTGGCAGCTATAATGATGATGAACAGAATAATAATTTTGTATTAAGTTTCTTTGTTATATATTTCACATTTTATCATAAGTTAATACCGAATACTTTTGGCCGTGTATTGTAACTGGACTCGGTGCCGCTCTTGATGTTGGAGGCAGTCGGGAAGAGAACGAAGGATGAGGATGGAGGGGAAAGAGAAAGCCAAGGGGAGAGATAATGAAGTCATTAGAGCATGAGGGGGCGATGCAGTGGGAGAGAGAGAAGGTTGGTCAGTCTTCGCCTCGCTGATCATCAGAGGATGGAGACGCGCTTCCACTTCAGCTGGAGGCTGACCTGCTTCGCTCACTGCCCCTCGTCACCGGCTGGCCTCGGATCAGTGGTGGTGAAGATCACCTCCTTCTCCACCGCGCCGCCGCTGATAAAACACTGAAGGGAGCAGTTCAACGTTTGGGGGAATACCCTCATTCTCTTTCAGTCTGAGACGGGACATGTTCAGACGGACATCGGTCTCATGTCTGCGACGTGGTTAGCTTAGCTTAGCGTAAAGACTGGAGCAGCTAGCCTGGCTCTGTCCAGAGTTTAACAACACACCTCCCAACACCTGTGCAGCTCGCTGATGGGCGCGTTGGGCGTCGTTAGTTTCATCCAAACGGAAACGTAAAATCACAGTGACGTGCCGGAGCTACTTCCTGTCAGCGTATCCAACCGCCCAGTGCTTCTGTACGCGTTGAACTGCTCCTTTAACGTCCACACGGTAGCGTTTTGACACCAGGTGCGGCTGTGCTTTCCACACTCGTCAGTTCTGCTCCGGTCCGTCTGACTCCGAGAGGATTTGTCCCCACAGAGCCTCCACGACAGGGTCCCTGCAGACCTGTCAGACTCTGTAAACAAGCCGTAATTAGCTCCTGCTGCAACCAATGGCTGTCAGATGAGAAGTTAGTAACCATAGCAACCGGACATTATTGAAAAGCGCCGCCCGGCGTGACAGGCGGAGGTGTGTGCGCTCGCAGGTTGTGGAAGCTTCGGGGAGGTGTTGAAAACTCTCCAGAGGAAGCTGAGGATCTGCAGACAGGACGTGAGCCGACGGGTTTTACCAGCACTGACCCAGTTCGAACCTGGAAGAGGCTGAAAGTCTCTCAGGACTGTCTGATCCGCTGATGGAGGATGTTTTACTTCGGCCTAAAGACTATACCGCGGCTTTATCATTTGCTATTGCTGACCTTGTAAACCTCACATTCCTGCTGGCCATTTTCCAAATCCTCCATCTCACCGACTGATTTCCTTCCTTCTGGACAGACAATGGTCCCAGTCCGTTACTGTGAAAATCACGGTTCATCTCGCTCCGCGTTTAGTCAGGCGCTCGCCGTGTCGGAGGTCTTGTTACTGTGGGGTGGTGATGCGGCTGAGAGCGAAAGGTTGAACCCTACATATGGGTGCATTTAAAAAAAAACAAAAAAAAGCGCTGACACGTGATACTGGATGTCGTCTAAAAAAGACAAAGTCAGAAGCCGAAACGAAGCAAAGCGCGTCACATGGTCCAAGATTTTCAGCAGCTACGGCTTAAATCCTGTACATGAGAAGTACATCTATCAACTGCCTCTTCAGTTCTTGTTTAGTCCACTAAATGTAAAACAGTAGCACAGAGTGTCCATACTTGTTTGAGTCCACAATGATTCTTCAGCAAGGCGGCGCAGCTGAAATTCTCAGCTCTTCTTCTGTGGTGGTTTAACCTGCTGTTCATCAGCTCATGTGACTAGCGATTCCCAACCTTTTATGGCCGCTGACCCCATAGGATTAAACAAGGTCAACTTGTGACCTTTCATCACAGGTTTTAGGCCTCAGCCTCAGTGCAACCAAAAAAAAACACAAAACAAAACAAAACTCGAGGGGGATGAAGAACAACTTTAACGTTTCACCTTGTGGCCGTTGTCACGAAACACATTACAAGGAACATTGAAACGAAATGAGCGTGAAGCGAGAAATCCAGGAGCCAGTCTGTCGATTGTGAAGGCTGAGGTCGCTCGAGCGGTGATGTGAGGACTCGGACTAAACACAACAACAGACATTGATTCTGCAGACAGAGGCTCACAGAGAGGATCCTGGGAACACAGCGTTTCTGTTATTTTGTCCACCCCTGCTGCGGGCTCTCGGCGTGTGTGTGTGTGTGTGTGTGTCAGGTTGTTCTGGCTGCCTCGGCACACTGAGGTATTCATTAATTACAGGGGAGGCGGGGGTCACGACCCCTGTAATTACCGGCTCTAAATGGCTAGCATGCGGGGGCGCCGACCAATCGGCTGCCATCATTAAATTACTACCCTGGATAATAGTCTGTGTGTGTGTGTGTGTGTGTGTGTCAGCAGATCTCCATTGTAGTGTTTGTGTGGTTGTTTGTTTTTTTTGTGGTCTGTCTGTTAACCCCACTGGTGCTGGTCCAGACTGAGACATCTCCACATCTGCTGGTCGTTCATGATCCCCAGAGAACTTTGGTGATCCAGACTCAGAAGGATTCTGGATTTGGTTCATGACAAAATACCTCTAACCGTAATGACTTCATTTCCATCGGGCTCAGCTTTGAGCATGTTAAAGTCCTTAATGACCCTGTCACGTAAACACTCGGATTCTTTTCTAACACATTATAATGCGCTTGTAAGCAGTGTTTCGACGTATTTGCGCACAGCTTCACCCTCTGCCACGCAGGAAGCGCTGTGTTGTCGTGGAGGCGGTGAGTTAGCCTTCGTCTTCACCTTGAGCCCCGTGTTTTTAGCCTCTGTTTGTTCACATTTTGGTGAGTCTGCACCATTAGAAGCTGCTGAATCAGCCGTGACCAGCTCCTGTTCTCAGCGTAGCCGTGGACGTTCAGACGACTGTCACTGAATCACTGTGACACTGAGGGAAACTTAAAAACAGGAAGATTCTGAATGAAGTTCTGCAGCTATGAGGAGGTTCTTTTTGCTGTGCTTTCTAAGCATTTCTAACTGTGAGAAGGCGTAAGGTTTTTAGATTTAAATTGCGTCGGTCCCAAGCTGAGGGCGGCTTCCTTCTGTCTCCTCATGTAATCCAGACCTGTCCGAGAAGAAGAGCGACCTGCGCGTGTGCGACGCCGGGACGTGTCGCTTCGGAGGAACCTGCCGCGAGAACGGAGCCGACATCAAGTGTGTCTGTCAGTTCCACGTGAGTCTCTCTCTCTCTCACACACACACACACTTGCAGTTTTGTTACAGCACAGCATGAAAGTGTCGCTTCATAAGGTCGAAGGGTTGTTGTTGCCAAGGCGAACCAAGCTTGGTTGTGTGTGTGTGTGTGTGTGTGTGTGTTGCAGTGCCATAAGAAGTACGTCCCCGTGTGCGGGTCAAATGGAGACACGTACCAGAACGAGTGTTTCCTGAGGAGAGCCGCCTGCAAGAAGCAGAGAGCCATCACCATCGTGTCAGAGGGACCCTGTTACCACGGTAACACACACACACACACACACACACACACACACACACACACACGGCTGCATCCGTACCCGGAACGCTGTACACTCAGCGTCCGGTTTATCAGGCACTGCCAGCTAGAACCAGGTCAGTCTGCCTGTTGGATCAGACAGAAACTCTGTTAGAGACGTGTTTGCATCTGAAACTGCTGCGGACTGAAGATGGTTCAGGTCCATTTCCTGAAACCACTATGTGCTGGTAGAGGACCCTTTCCTGTCAACCGGTAACTTCACAACGTCTCTCTGTCTTTGTCTCTCTCTGTGTCTGTCTCTGGCAGACGGTGGTTCAGGATCAGGGGACGGAGGTAAACATCTTCATATTTTCTGATTCTGCTATTGGTAGCTTATTGTAATGCAGCGTTTTGAAAACTGCTACTTACTCTAATGATGATGATGATGATGATGATGGTAACAGATGTTGAAGACCAGTTGTAGTGAGGTTTTGTGTCTCTGCAGATGATGAGGGGTCTGGTCGCGGTAAAAAGGCCTCGAAATGTGGAAACTGCAAGTTTGGAGCCGAGTGTGACGAAGACTCTGAGGACATGCTGTTAGTACACACACACACACACACACACACACTTATATCTTTGTGTGGACACTCAACGCATATTGCATTCCCTCTCCTCCTCCCCTTCTTCTTTCCTCCATTCCTCCTTCTCTTCTCCCCCCTTTAACCCCGGCATCATCCTCCTCTCCTCTTCCCCCTCCTCTTTTCCTAACCTCCTCTTCCTCTCCACATATCGCCTCTATTCTCATCTTCCTCTTTTCCTCTCCTCATCTCTTGTAATATCCACTCCTCCTTTTCCCGTCATTTTCTCTTTGATCCCTCTGTTCTTCCAGCCTCTTCTTGTTTCTTTTCCCTCCTCCCTCCTTTCTTTTGCCTCCTTCACGTCTCCTCCTCTTTACATCATTCCTCTCCTTGGTTTCTTTTCCTTTTCCTCTACTCTTCTCCTCCTTTTTCTTCCTCTGTTACCCTCTCCTTTCCTTTTTCCTCCACACACTCCTCCTCCATCTCTCCCCCTCCCCTTCTTCTATTCCTCCTTGTATTCTTCTACTTTTCTCTTTCTTCCCTCCTTTCCTTTCCTCCTCGTCTTGACTCCTTTACCCTTTGCCTTTCACTTTGTTGCCCCCCCCTCCCCGTTTCTTACCATCCTAACCCTAACCTAAGCCTGATTCTAACCTGAACTCTGAAACCAAATGTCCTCACTTTCCCTTAATGTCCTCACTCTGTAAAGTGTATATATAACTCAAACCTCACAAAGATAGAAGCACAAGTATACACACACACACACACACACACACACACACACACACACACACACATCAGTGTTTTAGGATTAATCCACATTAGTCTGGATGTGGTTTCAGTTTGTGTGTAATGATATGATGATATATCTTATTTTCTTAAAGTAACCAAAAAACCCTGTTTCATAAATAAGACCGGCTTACTTCAGTAAATAAGTCTGGCGTAGGTTGCCATGGAAACGCATCCCACCAGACTCGCCTGGTCAGGCTCAAACAGTGTGACAGTCCACCAGTCACGTGGAAACACGGTGTTTACGTATCTCGAACGCACGTCAGAGTCAGACCTTTCAGAATAAAAGCCTAATCCACGGAGGATTTCCCAGGACTGGGTGAGGATTAGAACGAGCCGCTGCTACACAAATAAGTGTGTGTTTTGTGATGGTGTGTGTCCAGCTGCATGTGCAACATCGTGTGTAACGGCCACAACGACAACCCGGTGTGCGGCAGCGACGGCGTCACCTACGACACGCCGTGCCACGTCCGAGAGGCGTCCTGCCTCAAACAGCTCAAGATCGACATGAAGCACGTGGGACGTTGCCAAGGTAACGAGAGAAAAGAAAACACGACAGCACATCGCGCAGGAAACAAAAAAAAAAAAAAAGGAAAAGGCTCTCTGTGCTGAAGTGACCCGAATAAGTCACGTCAGCTTCTAGTTGGGAAAAAAAAAGGAAGGAAAAGATGAGACGTGAGTCAGGGTTAAAGGAAAAAAGAGAGGAGTTGAAGAGGAGAGAAAAAGAAATGGCAAGAAATAGAGGGGGGGGGCAAGTGAGAGGCAAAGGGGAAAGGAGTCACGACGAGGAGGAAAGGAAAGGAGGGAAGAAAGAAAAGTAGAAGAATACAAGGAGGAATAGAAGAAGGGGAGGAGGAGAGATGGAGGAGTGTGTGGAGGAAAAAGGAAAGGAGAGGGGAACAGAGGAAGAAAAAGGAGGAGAAGAGTAGAGGAAAAGGAAAAGAAACCAAGGAGAGGAATGATGTAAAGAGGAGGAGACGTGAAGGAGGCAAAAGAAAGGAGGGAGGAGGGAAAAGAAACAAGAAGAGGCTGGAAGAACAGAGGGATCAAAGAGAAAATGACGGGAAAAGGAGGAGTGGATATTACAAGAGATGAGGAGAGGAAAAGAGGAAGATGAGAATAGAGGCGATATGTGGAGAGGAAGAGGAGGTTAGGAAAAGAGGAGGGGGAAGAGGAGAGGAGGATGATGCCGGGGTTAAAGGGGGGAGGAGAGAAGGAGGAATGGAGGAGGGGAGGGGAAAGAGGGGGAGTGTTTCTCAGCTCATCTATGTTGAATGATGACCTGACCCCAATCTGAAAACACACACACACACACACACTGAGGATTACCACCAACTGGTCACATGTGAACACCACGACCTCCTGCTCTTCATCTTTTATCATCCCTCTTCCTCCTCTTCTTCACTGAGTGTGTTTCCCTCCTCCCGTCTTTCTTCACAAAAAAGCCCTGGAAGCCGATTGGTCGCTGTGTCTGAGGTGGAGCAGCAGCGGCGGATGAGCCAGACTGAGCGTCCCGCCGCCGCCGCCGCTGTCACCTGATCCATTTAAATAAGAACTGAGCCGTTTCTTCTTCTTCTTCCCTCTTCGCCTCCAGTAACGTCACAGCTGTCAAAAGTACTGAAATATGATTAGTTTAGAATGTTTCCGTTGAATTTAGTTTCTGACGAGGGTTTGACTCCGGCAGCGGCACCAATAGAAACAACCGCCACACACTTTCCTTTTCTCAATCCGACCGTCCAGATGTAGAAGATTCGACAAACTCACCGGAAATCGTCACTAGTCCCAGTTTTTCTACTTACAGTTTCTTTAATGGAAAATTAAACTTATTCATTTTACTTTGGACATTTTTCGTCCCCTTTGACTTTTCTTCTTTTTCATTCTTCTTCTGTCTTTTCTTTAAGAACAATTGCGTGTGTGTGTGTGTGTGTGTGTGTGTGTGTGTGTGTGTGTGTGTGTGTGTGTGTGTGTGTGTGTGTGTGTGTGTGCTGAAGAGAGCGAGAGAGGGAAGAGCAAAACATCTCTCCACCATCGTTAGTGGGACGTTTCTGCTTCGCCCCGAGGCAACAACAATCTCTGTATGTGCAGTAGCTGACCTGTTTAACCCTCCCTCTCTCTCTTCACGGGTCGATCCCATCACATTGTGTGTGTGTGTGTGTGTGTGTGTGTGTGTGTGTGTGTGTGTGTGTGAATCAGAGGACCGACCACGCACCCACGGCTAGATCCTGCATGTAGAGTGGACATTTCGTCCTGAGGGCGGCGGGTGGTTCATCCTCCGGGGAGCAGGAATTGGGGTCAGGTTATCTAACCACAGTTTTACCAGCGCCCGTCGAGGGGTCTCGCTCTGGACCGAACGTGTTGAACGGACCCGCGGGCTGACACCGTCGTCGCTAGACCCCTCGACGTTTGGCTCATAAAAGTCTCATTTTCTCACAATCGGCACATTTCGACGTCTTTTAATAGGAACAAACTTTTCTCCATCATTTATTACAAGAGTGTACGAGTCACATTTTCCAGTTGCAGATGTTTCTACAATACTTGTATGGATGAGAACTCCAACTCAAAATGACAATACAGTAAAACACAGCTGGACTAAAACATGTAGAAGAAAAACAGACATCAATAATGTCCCTTACAGCTGCTTGTAGCTAAATAGGAGGTTAAAGTCTCGATGTTTCCAAATTGCATTTGAAAGGAAGAGAGAACAAAAATCCACATGAAAAACCAGAAAAAGCAAACGGTTTTG
Source organism: Xiphias gladius (assembly GCF_016859285.1). Lineage (NCBI taxonomy): Eukaryota > Metazoa > Chordata > Actinopteri > Istiophoriformes > Xiphiidae > Xiphias > Xiphias gladius. The sequence continues at coordinate 22,525,611 of NC_053404.1, forward strand.
GTTAAACTTTAAATTGAGGCGGATCATTCAACAGCGGCAGCACAGACGCCGCGACTCCACCGGGAAGAAGAAGAAGAAAAGAGAGAATTGAGAGAGCTGCTTCTGTGTCACATCTTCTTCTTCCTCTGTGGTTTCAGACAAGAGCAGGAAGGAGGACGGCACCAAGACCAAACCAGACATCTATGGTGAGACCACACTGCAGTTCACCTCTAGTTTTACAGTGTCTTTCTGTGACAGCCAATCACGAACCAGGGTTGTTGTTTGTTTTTTTTCTCCCCCCCCCCCCAGCTGTGTCCAAGCCTGGTGAGGGGGAGGGGTTCCTGGACAGTTCCACCCCCTGTCCTGAAGACTATGCCCAGTTCTGTGAACACGGCCAGTGTGAGATGAGACACAACCTGCCCACCTGCAGGTAACACCTGTGTGTGTGTGTGTGTGTGTGTGTGTGTGTGTGTGTGTGTGTGTGTGTGTGTGTGTGTGTGTGTGTGTGTGTGTGTGTGTGTGTCCCAGTACACTTGCACTAGTGGTATTGAGATCACCAGTCCGGCCCCTGCTGGTAATGAGGGTAAAACGGGTTTTAGGACCAACAGACACGAACCTTTATTCTTCAGAGATTCGACAGAACCCTCAGATGTTTATCATGTAGCATTAACAGCCTGGTCTCCTTGACGGGACTCGGAAGAATACAGAAATATTACAGGTCAAATAAGTTTAACAAGGATTGGAGGAAGTGTTATCAGACGGAAAACGTCTCTAGACCATGTTTTTAACCGTAACGCTCTATGGTCGGAGCCGGGTGGCGCCATGCACCGGATTTTCCATGACTGACCTCCACGTGCTTCACGCAAGCGGGAATTGCTCTGATGTAATGTGGATCGGTCACATCGCGGCTTGTATAATCCTGGTGTGTGTGTGTGTGCGCGTGCGTGCGCGCTTCAGGTGCGAGGCAGCGTACGGGGGTCCTCAGTGCGATCAGGTGCTGGACTTCAACATCCTGTACGTGGTGCCCAGCGGCCAGAAGCTGCACTACGTCCTCATCGCCGCCATCATCGGAGCCGTCCAGATCGCCGTCATCGTAGCCGTGGTCATGTGCTTCACCAGGTACCCGCACCACTAACCGAGTTTTGTTTAGCTCGTCTTTATTCAGACGCTCTACTACGTGGTCAGAGAACATTAAACATCAGTGCATCAACATAGACTCAGTAAACAACAAGGACTTTTTTAACTTACTCTACTATGACCTACATTGAGCTTTTTTTAATCACGTGTTAAGACATTTTAATGACTTCCTTTACTGACTTTTTTAATTTTTTAACTTACTATGACTTATTATACTATGACATTTTTAGCTGACTATATAGGTTGATATTTGTGGACTCATGCTGACATTTTTTAGTTAACTTTACTACGACATTTTATTATGATCTACTACATTTTGAGCTTTTATTAATCACTTATTACACTATGACCTTTTAACTTATGACATTTTAATGCCTTACTATTCTGACATTTTGAAACTTACTGCACTATATTTTTATCACTTACTATTCTGACATTTATTTTTATACTTACTATGACTTACTATAATATAGCATTTTATTTTTTCAACTTTGATATTTGTGTTACTTTACCATGACATTTTTTAGCTTATTATACTATGACGTTTTTTTATGACTTACTATCCTATGACATTTTAGCTTATTTTATTATGACCTACTACATTTTGAGCTTTTTTTAATCACTTATTACACTATGACCTTCTCATGAGTTCCTATACTGACATTTTGCAACTTACTACACTATATTTTTATGACTTATTACAGACATTTCTTTTTTTTACTTAAGACTTTTTACTTGCTTACTATATTCTGACCTTTTCTTGAGTTACTATGACATTTTTAAACTTACTATATTCTGAAATTCTTTTGTTACTTTACCATGACATTTTTTTTACCTTACTACATTATCATTTTTTTTAAACTTACTATGCTGTGACATTTTTTATGACTTGTTACACTGACTTTTTTGATTTACTATATTTGAGACGAGGAAAAGTTGTACCGTGAGTTCACATTTTTTTTAAAGTCAAAATTCTGTTTCTAACTGCGTAACTTTTGCACACAAAACGTATTTTCTTGTCTCGGTAGTGTAACATACTGGAGTTAGGCTTCCCATGTGTAACTATGTTGTCAATCACCCCGTCACCGGGTGTCTGCTGCTGCATGTTGTTGACGTGCACTTCCCGTCGTGTCCTGCAGGAGGTGCAACAAGTCGACACGCGGACGGAGACAGAAGCAGCACCTCGGTCACTTCCCGTCAGGAACGTCCTCCAGGATGATGTAGCTGCTCATGTTTCTGTGAAATACAAAAAAAAAAAAAAAAAATCAAATTTTTCGTACCACACAAACAGACTGCATTTTTGATATTTCAACTTTTTGGTGCCTCTTTTATTCTTTTCTTTAAATAATTCTACCTTTCTTAAGGGGCCTTATTTTAAAGATTATCCTCCGTGTTTGATTTCCTGTTCTGTCTGCACAGTTTTGTCTCTTCGCTGTCTACAGATGACTTTCTGTTTTTCCATCCGTCGGAGCAGCGACGCACAGTTTGGTTTGTGTTTGTCGTGGTGCTGCCGTCCTCTCAGACTCGGAAACGCTGTGGATCCTCCGAGAGGAAATATTATTGATGTGATTGTATCTTCACTCTGGACCGTCCACATACTAACTGGAAAAGTGTTTTTGTTTTTTTTTTTAGTTTTCACCCTGTGAGACGCAGACTGACACTGTTTCTGTGCTTTTGTTTAGATTTATTTTGAAGGAAGACTAGAAAATATTTTTAACCTTGTTTACGTGGCATGTACATTAGGATTATGGAAATAATAGCTACTGAATACCCAATTCTGACATTTAACCACTGCAGAACACTTAATGTTGATATTTAAATACCACAGAATGTGTGTGGTGTGAATTTGTTTCTTGGAAATTTACTTTTTTAGAATATATTCTGGGCTTAGGTTTCTTCCTCTTGTATTTTAGGGAAATCAGATGCAAAGTTGAAATCATCAGAATTTGAGAAACTGAATTTAAGCAACTTGATTTTATTATTTTTTTTCTAGGATTTCATTTTCTAAAATTTTACATCTTGAAGTTAGAGGAGTTAAAGTCACAAATTCAGATGGTTTTACTGTATGTCAATGCGATATAATCAGTGGTGTTTAAATTTCAAGAGCGGGTATTTTGTAGTGATTCAAAATGAGGTATTCAGGTACTGATGAGATTACTATTATTGTTTTAGCTTCTATAGTTAGGATACGGATCTGGTAGCTTTCTTACAAGACTCTGTGCCCACGTGGTCTTCAGCATATGGACGGTGTGGACAGTTAAAGGTCACTGCGCTCCAGACAGTCTGTAGATGTCTGCTAGCCATCGCTTTAGTTTTGATACCTGGTTTTGTTTCATGCTCATGGTTAGCCAAGTGTTCTCCGGATTTTCTTTGTGCCCAGTGGGACACCTTAAACACCTTAACACTCCGGGGACCGCTCTGTATCACGACTACAAGGTCACCAGGGACCACTCCGGCCCTTTTGGGTATTTCTGATGCAGTAGACTCGTGTCCAATGGGTTATTTTCTACTTTGTTGCATCTCACAGGGTCAAAAATAACTTCTCATGTAACTCAGATGAACTTTATTTTAGTTTTTTGTATTTGTTATGATGACACGCACCTGAAAAACCAAAATGCTGTTTTTTCTACTGCTTCAAAAAAAAAATAAGATGCAAGCTGACATGTACAGTTTGATGTTATGATTATTTTATTGCTTAATTTTCAGAATACGCCATTCCGGAAATGGATTCCAATGTTTTTGTTTTTTTTATGTGTGTGTTTTGACGAACTGATGATAATTTAAATGACTGATTTTTTGGGGTCAAGTTTCTTCTTCTTTTTTTTATATAATTTGTAACGATGGTACGAAGTGTCTGTGTTGGTTGTTTTATCGTGGTAGAAGGAGTAGATGAATAAGCTGGGCCGAGGTTCCCTCAGGTATCACTGCAGTGAGGTCAGATCTCTTCGACTTTCTGATGAGGAAAAACAAACATTTGTGAAGCTGTGGGAATCCAGTCTGATTTTACTGTAGATGTTGCATGAAACAGTGAAGTTGATGTTTAGACTGTGCTGTAGTTGAACTAGGATTAAATTATGACGTTCGAACCCACTGTGTCATTTTTAATGACTTCTCTCCTACTGACAGCAGCTTTGATGAGACGCTACTTTATAACACGACGAAGACAGAGATAGAAACCACATGTGATTACAATTAGATGGTGCATTTAGAGCGAGATACAGAATTTCAACCCTAATGTGTCAAATGATCAAAAGTGGCTGTGAAGTCTTGGTCAGTCTCGTTGACTTATTCTTTAAAGGGACGTCTGCAGGACATAGAAAGCCCAGAATCTTCCTCAATAAAGGTTTGATGAGGTAGTAAGTGTCTTCTCTTGTCTGCTGGAGACAAATAACTATTTTATATAAAATCGTTATTTAATGTATTGCTTTTGTGATCTGCTCTCTTCCACCTTGATAATTTGGTGCAAACTGGACATTTCCTGCTGCTGCTTCACATGTAAAGCTTTCCTCCGCAAACAGCTCAGCAACCGGCTGCTAAATTCTTTTTCGCAATTGCTGATAATGACAAGTCACAGAGCTTTAAAGTCGAATATAATTAAGTAAAACTAAAACGCTATTATGTGACCGTGAAATGATCAAAGACCAACTTGGTGCCAGTGAACCAGACACGTTAATGCTTGCGCTGCTCACACAAAGTAAGTATAAATAAAGAAATAATATTGCAGAGAGGTGAGGTGCAATGCAACAGCAGGACTAATGTATCCTACCTCGGCCCCTGGAGGCGGACGTGCTGCTGAGGTGTGATGAGGTGCAGTTCCTCAGATGGCCACTGGATGATGCTCCGAGGAAACAAATACAAAACAAAAATCCAGTTCACTGATCCTGCGGGCCCATTAACGGTGGCATGGAGGCGCCACCCACCTTCAGTCAAGGAAGAATGAAAATCAAGCGCTCATCTTGGCTGCTGAAGCATCCGTGTCTTCTAAAGGGAGGTGGAGTTCAACATAGCAGTGCCGGCAGGACAAATATAGGCAGCAGCTGGTGGAGGGTTTTTAGACGCTGGGGAGTCCCCTTTTCCTCATCTGATTCCATCCCTCCGTTCTCACCTCACATCCCAACACTCTCCTTCTTCCACATCCCCTTCCCTTACCGTGTTGTTTGAGCATCAGTTGGCCCTTGTCTGAAGGTCCAAGGGCGTTCTGGCTTCCACTCATGACAGGATGCTGCTTATGTCTGCTAGAGCAAAGGAACTGAAGGGTCAGCTAATAGGTATCCAGATGGTTCCTTGATTAAAGATAAAGACTTTTTAGAGAGAGATTAGTGCTCACAAAACTTCTATACTCTGAAGCATATAAAAGTCCATTGGTCGAGACCGGTGGACTCCCAACTTTTCCAAGCAAAGACAATTTTTCACGTCTCCAAATATAAAACAAGCTGTAACCTTCAGAAATATATCCCTCAGAGTTAATCCACTGGGGATAATTGCTTGTTGTGTACACAAAGTTGAAGCGAACTATAGTCGGCACCAACTTCAGTTACTTACAGAGAAAACTGGAGTGAAACCTGAACATCTGGGTTCTAGTCCAGAAGCCTCGTTCGAAAGCCAACTGACATTTGCGATAACGCAAATAACTAAAAATCCAACCTGGAGCATAATCTTTCAGCAACACCAGTATGTTGTGTTGGTCACTTAATAGTTTTAGATAAGGATGGTAATTTAAAAAAAAAAAAAAACAACACTGGTGTTTTTCAGTCTTTCACGAACCCCATTTCCCATAAGCCCACAGTCATTTCGAGGGGTCCCAGTCAGTTAAGACGTGTGAAATAACAGCAGGACAGGGAGGACTGAAAACTGTAGAAGTTTTTAGACAGCAGAGATTACAGTTAAGAAAAATTAGAAAAAGGACTTACAAAAAAGAAGCATGTCAATGATGGCTCCAGTTTCTTATGGTAACTGCTGACGTGGAGCTGATTTGACTTAGAATATGTCTCCTTGTTCTGGCTCAGATTAAGGCTGATTTCAAAGCTTCAAAAGGGGAACACCACCAAGTTTACCCGTCAGTTTATTTAATGTAGGGCCCTGTAGCGGGCATCTTCATTTACTCTTAAAGCTCTGGGACGAGCACAAATTTTTCAGGCCGCCGGTCGCAAAGTCACATCTGTGTGTCTCACATCTTTCCACTGACTTCGAACGCAGCTGTGCTGCCACCGAAATTCCATTCACATTCATTCCGAGGCCATCTTTATGCTCTGAGAATCCAGGGAATTCTGAAAACCAGCACGTCAGAGATTAGGTATTAAGGCTTCAGATAAACTCATGATGCCGTCTGTGCCTTGACCGCAAGTTGTCTCATCCCAGCTCAGCTCCTCCCAGGCTCCAGCCCATTCGCCCAAAATGGGACTACCTGGTTCCACTTACTGACCAAGATGGCAGCCGAGGCAAGTGTTGGCGTTAGGAATGCTTTTTTGAAAAACCTAGCTGTTCATCTGCAGGCCTGTGGGATGCCAAAAAAGACCCAACCTGGAGGGAGGGGTAAAGACAGAACACGTGAAAAGGTGGCGGTTGATTAATGGATGGTGGAGGAATAGATGGGAGGTGGGGGGGGGTTCCATTCCTTTCAATACACTCATCTCCCAAAGAGGCACGGGGAGTCACTTTACCCTCGCTGTATTTTTAGCAGCAGAGAACACAGGGTGAGGCCGGGATCCATGTCACTCTTTATCCGTCTCGCTCATTAACACGTCCATTCCTACAATATCCGTTTCCATTTTAAAATTCTCCGATTGGGGGGAAGTTTGCGGGTAGCCCGGTGTTTCTCCAGACCATCAGGAGTCAAACGTGTCTTCTTCAAACAAGTCGGAGGAAGACAAATTTAGTATGAGATCTCTACTGGTCACTCACTTTAAAATATACCACTACAAACGTTGGTTAAACATTGTTGAAACTGCGTTTTACCTCCTCTCTCTTTTTAGCCTTCCCATCGCCCCTCCATCCCTCCCTCCCTCCCTCTCCCTGCAGGGTGGAGTCTATCAGTTGATCTAGCCAGTTTCAGGGTCAACCTCCAGTTGTAGAGGGGTGATCTGGTCCTCCTCTCCTCCTCTTTCCCTCCTCCTCCTTCCAGAGGAGGTTTCTATTTCTCCTCCCCTGTGCTCCCTCTTTTTCTCCGGATCCTCCGATGCCTCGACCCTCATTCGTCTCATTTTCTCGCCTCTGATCTTAACTTTTTCTACCGAATTCCAAGAATTTGCTGTTAGTTGCAACAGAGCTACTCTTCCTCATCCCTTCTCCCCTTTTACATTTGGATCCCTGGGTTCTAACAGTCAATCAACCAAGCAACCGGACAACCAACAGACAAACCGACGAGCAAGCATGACAGACAAACCGGGCATGCCGACGGGTGGCGGAGGCGGCGATGACGCGGGAAACATCATGGCGTTACTGGAGCGCGTGGCGGGTCTCATGGACAGCGTCCAGACCACACAGCAGCGCATGGAGGAACGTCAGCTGGAGCTGGAGAACACGGTGAAGACCATCCAGGCCGACGTCGTCAAGCTGACCAACGACCACGCCAACACCAGCTCCACTGTCACCCGGCTGCTCGAGAAGACACGCAAGGTCAGCCGCCACATCAAGGATGTCAGGGTGCGAGTGGAGAACCAGAACATCAGGGTGAAGAAGGTGGAGGCAACCCAGGGTGACCTTCTGGCCAAGAACAAGTTCAGGGTGGTCATTTATCAGGTAAGATTCATAGATATTTGGTCCTCTGGCTGGACATTTGTACCAGCATCGAGTACTTTTTGGTCTCTTTTGAGGCTTCATAGGTTCCTTAAGACCTGTGGAAAAGGAAGGTTCTGACCATTTGCCTTTGGGAATTGATTGCTGACATAATTCTTCTTGTATCGGGGCAGTGGCGTGTTGACTCTCTTCTAGAGGGGGTGTACAGCAGCTGGCTGACCTACAGCCACATGACTAAATGCACAGTAAAATGTACTTCTAATGCTCTCGGTACTTCTGGTCAGGTAAGCTGGTACAAAGCCTCGTCAGAACATAAGAGTACAGGTTGGATTTTGGGGCCCAGTCCCGGGAATCTGGATTACTGTATGACTTGAATTCCATCAACATCGTGAATCTCATAATAATGATCTGTTCCTGGTAGCCAGTTTCAACGGAAGACAAACTGAACTATGGGATTAAAGAGCTGTAAAGGGCCATTTAAACAGATGGCCTGTGTAAAGGTGGACGCGTATGCGTTTATAGAGCCGGACGAGGTCTAAAATAGCTGTCAGCTGACATCCAGTTCCCACAAAACAGGTTGAACTTTTATTATTTAAAAATAAAAAAACGTGTGCAAACCTGTCTCCTCATTGTAGGAGATTTTTTTTTTTTAGGGACTAAATGGGATTTTGCATTTTGCTGCAGGATTCCTCCAAAAGGTTTTAACGAGCAGCAACTATTCATATAGCAAATCAAGTTTCATCTGTCCAGAAACACAAAGACCTTTCCGGGGAAATTCTGCTGTGTGTCTGTTTCTACGCACTAAAGATTTAGCTTATTAAAACCGAATGAGATCTGCAGTATAGTCAGGATCTTTACTTGTGCTTAAGCCATGAAGACTAATGTGAGCTTGTTGCGAGTGATGCCTTTGTGTCTCTGTTGATTCTCATCTCTGAGTTCTTTTAACATTAACAAGCTGTATTAGCCAACAAAAGTCTAGTTCTAGAGGTTGAAATAGCAACAAACACAAACACACACACACACACACACACACACACACACACACACACACACACACACACACACACACACACACACAAGGCTTCGTTTTACTTCTTTGGCCTTCACAGTTAGCAGCTGCCAGCGCGATGGTGACCTGGTTATTTTAGCCCCGTTGCACCACAGGTCTGGAGCTCATTGAGAGGGCTTTCACTTACAAATAGCAATTTGTGAACGATTATTTTGATGTCATAAATAAAACTAAATCCTGTTTTCCTGACAATATGCAGCTTAAGACAAAAAAGCGCAGCTCCAGCTTTTCTTGCCTTTTATCTTTCTTTGATTTTCCACACTCGATCTGGGTTAGGAATTGGTTCTTATATAATGGCTAACTTAAGGCAAGCTATCCGATCGGTCAAAGATGCCTTTGAACTTTGCTGACGCTGACGAAATGATGAGACATCGATACTCTAAATATGCCAATTTGTGCTCCTTCACAAAAAGGAGAAATAAATTAGAAATAAGACTTCTCTCTACTAAAACTTCAGCAGCAGTAAAGGATTTAATGTCAGTTCCCACCAAGATAGTTTGCATCAGAGACAGCTGCTTGATAATTTAACGTGCAAACAACCAACAACTATTTTTGACTCTGAAGACGCTGAATACAATGAAATGTTGTTAGCTGTTGGCATGAAATACAATTAGCATGCTAACTACATGCATCTTACTGTGATAACATTAGAACGCTAACGTGCTAATAAACCGAATATTAATATGGAGAGTGAAGATGATAGTCAAATGCAGGTCAGCGCGTCAACTAGCTTGTTGACTAAACTAAATGCGACAATAGCTCTGCGGGGTGTGGTTCGGTTACTGTAATCTGGACTCTGGACTCTGTGAGGTAGGGTGTCAGGTTGCAGTACTGTAAGTGAGGTCGCATGTTGATCAAGCCCCGGGAAGCCCGTGATCGGCTGGCTGCAGCTGCTGGATGTCAGGCTGTATTTTGCAGACCAGCGCCGTGTTTCCAATGCCACTGTTGTGTGGTTAAGATCGGGGAGAGATTGTGGATTTACGGTTGCTAAAAACAAATATCAGCTGCACACTCCACTGGTGTCTTGCATTTAATATCACCACCCTGACCTCCACACGCTTCCTCTTCTCTACGGTGCCGTAAAGGACGCACTAATTCCTGCATTTGCACTGAAAGTTGACGCTGGATGCAAACAATGAACTGCAGAATCATCTGATGTGGTTTTAAAACCGAGGATGCTGGATTGTCTTGCTTGATATTCAGAGCCTAAAGAGTAAAATAATGCAATACCATGTTATTTGAACGAAAATGTTTGATTATTACAGCACGAACAAAAGTGTAGACTCCTTAATAATTAACGTGACACCGTCGTCGAAGGTGAAATGGCGGCTCTCAGACTTGTACTAACCCACACAAACACTCACCAAATTAATTTTATTATTACTCCTATTGGAACTTGGAAACCAAATGAAAGGACCATTTCTGGGGGGTTTTCTGTGAGAGGAAATATTCGCTGAGGGTTTTTCTCTGCGGTGCTTTGAAAAAATCCTTTATATCACAGCTACTTGTGGCTGTAGCGGCAGTAATGTGTGAACAAGCCATTAAATAAAGATTTTTTTTAAACAGAAAAACAAAAATTAAAGTGTGTGTCGAGTTCGCAGCGCTGCTGTGGTTTCTGTACTGTAAGTGACTGTGCCAGCTGAGCGCTGACAGACCAGGTTATTCTGAGTCTGAGCCTCCAGCATCTCCTAATATAGTTGTCTGCTCTCTCTCCCTTCCTGTCTCTCTCTGGATTAGCTAACGACGATCTCCTGGACGAGGGTTATAAATCATTTCGTTAGCTGCTAACGGGCCGTGCTCCCCGTTCGATTTGCTCCGACACCGGGTTTCGGGTGGACTGATGGAGGAAGTCCTCTCAGTCAGCCAGAGCAGGAGCAGTGGGGGCTCAACGCATGACCGGGATGTCAATGGGGTCAAATGGGCCCATGACCTCTGACCCTCTGACCGGTCCTCTGTGCCTACAGTTTTTACAGAGGGGAGAGGCCTTAAGGCTTGAATCCTAACTCGTTGAACAAGGAGGTGACAAGTTTCCCAACAACTTTGTAGTGAAATCAACATCAAAACCCCAGCAGGGGGTGAACTGTGCTACTTTGCGCGTGACCTCCTCTCACTGCGTCCTCTTCTTCTGTGGTGGTTTGATGGAAGCGACTGGAGAATTAGAGCCACGAAATGTTCACCCTGACGAAACCAGCTCCTAACACTCGCATAATAGCAGCGAACGGAAAGATGCAGTCATTCACATTTCTTTTGCTGGTTTTCTCAAAACTTGGCTAAAATTTGCACGACCTTTTGATGGCAAAGCTCGCTAGTGTATTAATCTGCCCACTGCTTCTGTGCAGTAGCTCCGGCTATAGAAGGAGCTGCCAGATACAGTCGGCGAGCGCAGCAAGCATGATGGTACCGGGCCTGGCAAACTCACTGTGACAACAAGACTTCGGGACGCTGCGTAACCGTTCAACAAGAAAATAGCTCCAACGGATAACTGCCCCTAAGAAGCAAACATTTCCGTTTGTGCTTGGGTTAAACAAATCAGATGCAAATGTGTTAACTGGGGAGCTTTAGAGATGTGGGTCTGTGTATTTTTGAAATTTGCTAACTTTTAGCTTGTTGGCACAATCAGCTCCATGCTCCTGCTTTGTAGCTCAGTTGTGACTGTGATACACTCTGTCAAAGCTTTGGAAATGTCACCTCCTCTATCAAGTTTCATGTAGTGCCTATGACGCATGTAATGAAAGACCCCGACTCTCCCATCGGCATGCTACAGAGTTAGATAACTAGCACAAAGATTCGTTTGATTTTGTGGATTCCATCATATAGGACCGATCAAAAATCGTCACATTCTCTGCTGGAGGGAAAATGAATGGTAGTGAGTTTTCTTACATTTTCTTACGTTGACCTTGGCTCTCCAGCTCAGGCGTCGTCCAAAGTGGTGTCTGGGGGCCTTCGGGGGTTCTCGAGGTTGCAAAGTCGGTTCAGTTCATCTGTCCAAGTCACATATCCCTACAGATCAAAATGTGGAAACTGCTTTGCCGAACTCCTGAACTTAATTAACAGCCATTTAAACGTCAAACATAAAACAAACTCTGCGCCCTGTGACTGGTTGTCGTATGATATTTCTTTACTTTTTTGGACCTCTGCTAGTTTTAGGGCAACTCTGTGTTTACTTGTGGAACTCTGGTGCTCACCAGAATTAGGCTGCGGTTGTACTGGTCAGCTCCCAGTATGAATGAGCGGGACCGTCTAATGGTGAATCAGGGTCAAACTTCCCTGAGCGAATTACGTCCGGAGGGAGCCGGGACAACCTGCAGCTTCAGCCTCAACATTTTTGCTGCATTTCATGCTCAGTGTAACCGGATCTTACAGTTACAGACCGATGCACGCCATGACGCGGCCCGAAGCTGAAAGCGATCCAGCTTTTCTCTGTGCGCTGCTGCTGCTCGCCGATATGTTTAGCTTCCTGCAGCAGAGCACTGAGCTGCAGAAACAGGTGCTGCAGTTTATTTATGGAGGCAGAGATCAAGGCCTGCACACTGGCAGCTCAAGCCTGCATGACACACTTTAACTAGACAGATTTAAACCTGACATCAGCAACTGGACTTTGTCAACCTGAATGAGAAGAAAAACAAATCGGGTTTTTTTATATATCTAATGCACAGTAAAAGTCTGGTTTATCCAACATTTACTCACGATGTTCTCCCAGGTTCACGCTCTGTTCTGTGTTCTCCTCCCTCAGGGTGACCAGGAGGTGAAGGCCGTGACACCAGGCAACGAGCCAGCGGAGGCCAGCGGCAGCCGCGGTGCCAGAGCCGAGGTGGAACCGGACAAGTTCGACCTCCCTCCAGAGTCGGATGAGGAATACATGGTGGTGGAGGAGGCAGACTCCTCGGCGGCCGGCCGGATGAAGAAGACGGGCTTGACGCGCATCGAGAGCTTCAAAGCCACCTTCTCCAAGCAGAACATGAACAAGACCCGCGAGAACCTGGGAAGCAAGGTCAACAAGCTCGGCGAGCGCATCGTGACGGCAGAGAGGCGCGAGAAGATCCGCCAGTCCGGCGAGAGGCTGAAGCAGTCGGGCGAGAGGCTGAGGGAGACCATCACCAAGAGCGTCCCCGCCAAGCTCAACCTGAAGAAGGAGAGGACTGTGGCGGAGGGCCAGGAAGGAGCCGAGGGCGCCACGGAGGGAGCCGTGCCCGTCCCTCCTCCCAAGGGCCGCAAAGGCAGCCCGGACGCCGCCAAGGCAGCCGCCGACGAGGGCAAGGCGGAGGAGTCCGAGGTGCCGATGTATGACATGAAGCAGCTATCGTAAACCGTGAGACAGTGACGAGATCTGGGGCGTTTTCTTTGGACTACTGAGACCACACAGAGGGAGTGACAGAAGTTCAGTGACAGAAGGGTTGCTGCTACCAAGCAGAGCATCAAGAGTGATAATATTGAGGTTTAACATTTGTTCTAAAGTTGTTGAAGGAAGTGAGCAAAGAACGGGCCGGTCACAGTCTGACTGAACATCATCAAGACAGCAACCAAACCAATTCCTGAATTCACTGGAGGTTATTTCATATGCAGTTACACGTGTTCTGGACATTTATTATCAAATCAGAAAATATATTTATTGTCTTTTTGTTTTGTGTTCAATAAACACTGACTTTGGAAAATGAAAGAGCATAGTGTTCAGAGTTCATAGGCAAAACTTTTCACCTCATCCCACTGCTGCTGTTCACTTGTTTTTGCATGTCGATGAGATTGAAATGTCGAACGACAAACCCTGTAACGTGGCCGTGGTGCGTTTGGTTTTGTAAAATGCAGAGAAAAAAGTGGTAGAGTTCTGCACTCGGGTGTGCGGGTGGGAATGATTAAGTCAAAAGGCTCAAATCTCTGATGTCACTGGGGATGGATTGACTTCAACAGTAAGAAAAGAGAAGCTGTTTGTTCCTGTAGAGGTGTTAGACACCAACGACAGAGTAAGACAGAACAACAAAGTTCCTGAGCTGAAGATCTTTGGATCAGCGGCACTAAATAAAACCATATATTGAATCTACATATTGTAACAGATATTATGTGTCATATTATATATTATGTTTCTTCGAGACCCGTATATCAAGTAGATAAAATATTTAAATAGCAGGGTACTGGATAGGTATGGATTGAAAACCCCCTTTAATAATTCAATGATTAAAAATGTCTAAATGACAAATGACTTTGTTTTCAAATTGTCTCTTGTACAAAGTTTCAGTGAGTCGGTTTTATCCCCAGGGCACCGGGAACGGTCTTGTAGCTATAGTGTTAATTAGCGTTTGGCCGGTGACTGGTGATTAAACGCCACACTAGGAAAAAAAAAAAAAAAGATAAGAATTCTTGATTGTTTTTGGAGGAAATAAGCTTTTCATGGGAAAAATTTGCATTTTTATTTTAGGGGACGGTTCTAAAACTACTGGCCGGGGGGCAGATCCGGCCCGCAGGACAACCTCCTACAGGCCCCTACATATCTTGAGAATTTATTGCTAAACGTGGGCCACAAATACATCTTTTAATTTTACAGCAAAGCTGCCAGTTGGAGCATAAAGACTGTAGCTCTGACCAACAGCACAAGCTGAAAATGAAGCTCTTTTCCTTAAGCGGTTTTCCCCTGACGTTGCTGGTGTTTGACCCGTGAGCAAACCTTGTGACCTTGTGTTCTGACTCCAAACGTTTTTACAGTGTTCTCTGTGATTTGTAGCTTTTGTTAGCGAGTGACTGCATGGCTGTAGTTTGTCAGTGATATTACATTAAAGCCGTTTGTCATGTTGAGAAAATAAAAGTTGACTTGAATCATTTCTGTAACCAGAGTAGAGTCTGCTCTTCCTTAATTAAAGTCAGTGAAACGGTAACTTAACATTTTTTTATTCATTTCAATGTCATTAGAGAATCTATTACACCAACCTGCAAAAAATACACAACTTATGATGGTACAAACTTGATATAAGGAGTGTAGTGATCTCGTTTCCGTCTCTGCTGCAGCTCTGGTGATAATATAGCATGAATTCCCACCGATGCTATTCTTCAACATTAGCTTCAACAGAGAAACAAACGCGGACTCACTTTACGAGCTGAGTTTTGACTCGGAGGACAGACGTCCTCACGGCTCTCACACTATTACTATGACTTCGGAGATAAATCCCCACGACATTCAATTCAAACTGTGTCTCGGGTCTTTGATGGATCTGATTCACAACTTTCTAACGGATAAAACTGAGTTGTTCAGTTGGAAATCTGTGCTGGAATCGGGACTTTAGGAATTAAAGAGGAAGCAAAAGCAACAAAGCAAACTCAGAGCATCACAGAGCCGAGATCCGGTCCGGGGTCAGATGTTTGCGATGGACATCGGTCTCGTCTCTGTGTGTCCCGCTCTGAGAGCTGAGCACAGAGGCTGGAACAAGGGGGCTTCTTTTGGAAAATGTTCTCACACACAGAGTCATCATTCCCTCATTTCGGTGTTTGAGGAAAGGTTTTTAGTTTTGAGCCTCTGCCACGCCAGATCTTTTTT
The DNA here is from genome assembly GCF_016859285.1 of Xiphias gladius. NCBI lineage: Eukaryota > Metazoa > Chordata > Actinopteri > Istiophoriformes > Xiphiidae > Xiphias > Xiphias gladius. The sequence goes on from NC_053404.1 coordinate 22,541,051, forward strand.
TAGGTTTGTTTTAGAATCTTATCAAGGTTTGGTAGTTTTAAAGTGTATTGTTTTTGAATGATTTTTCTTCTTCACTTTTAGGGGTGTCTTCTGTTGTGTCATCAGCTTTATTAGTTTATATTTGGTTCCTTTTTTTTAAGTTTGAGTTTTATATTTCCTATTAAAGCTCAGCTGACTGAATTTATGAGACCACTACTGACACTGATATTCAAGAAAATGAGCTTAAACATATTCTTTGACATTTCTCTGCTGACATGTAACATTACTGACCAGCTGACATTTACACTGATACTGAAATGTCTGAGAGATTTTGCTAATTCCCCTTTTAGTTGTTGTCATCTGCACGACACCAGATATTTAGCTCGAGCCACTTTCCTGGTTTTTTTAATTTATTATTTGCGCATTTCTTGTCCTTCACCGCTCAGCTGTTTAGCACTGATGAGCAGATGAAACCAGAAAGAGAAAGAGGATCCGACCGGAGTTGGAATCCAGTGAATCAGTGGCTCACTTTAGGTCAAAGGTTGGAAAAGGCCTGCTGGGGTTTGAAACAGAACACTGCGGGGTTGAGACGCTGACGCTTTGAGAGCTCGGTTAAGAGCGATCCACAAAGAGCACTAAACAATCAAGTCGCCTACGAAATATTTTATACCGTGTGTTTTCTCATCGCCAGTTGTGTTTTATTTTTGCTATTTTAGGGCCTCAAACCTCAGCAGCTTGAAATGAGTCTACAAACTGATGGATATGTGGAAAATGAACAGCAGGATATAAAAAAACGTTAGAAAGGAAATAGCAGAGTTCCTGTTTGGTCCTTTAAATGCTTCTTAACCGCAACAACCACTGTCTCTGCGGCAGAACAATAAAGTTCTTACGCCGTCACTCACACGGTCAGACGGTCACTTGCAGTCGCAGAGCAGCGCGGCGCCGCGCAGGGTCCAGTGCTCCGCCGGCTGCGCGCTCCTGAGCTGCAGAGAGAAGATGAAGTTGAGGTCGGTCCGACGCGGTTTCTTATAGACCGGACACGAGTACAGGCCGACCGCCCCACCGCCACCGGGCGGACGCTTACTGTCGGCCGTGTTGGCGGCGCTGACGGCGTAGACGTGGACTACAGGGAGGGGAGTGAAGAGGACCTGAGGGGAGACAGCAGAGAGAAATGTTGGAATTTCTTCTTATCTATTTTTACATTTATTCATTTTTTTGTCAATATGTTTTATTTATCTTTTATGACTTTTTACTACTTATGTTTTTATCCATTTTTCTTATTTATTATTCAAAAACACACACAGACGCAGGCCAACCTTGGGCGGGGCCTCGGTGAGTTTGGCCCCTCGTCGGTCCCATCCCGCCCCGTCCAGAAAGAGGCCGTAGATGTAGACCCCGCCCACGTCCTCCGGGGGTGGGGCCGACACGTCCTCCCTCATCATCTTGGTGACGTCGTTGCTAAGGGTGACCGTATCCAAGGCCCAGCCCCTGGAGAGGTTGGAGCGTGTTGTCTCCTGACGCATGGCTGTCAGAAAGCCCTTCAAGAACAACGGCAACCACGCACACACACACACGCACACACACACAAATAAACAGTCACATGTGAAGATAACGGGATGAGACCAAATGAGGCTCTCGGTTTTCATCTTGCGAACCAACCTGCGGGTTGAAGAAGCCGGTGAGCCAGAACTGGTTCGGCCGGCCAGCGCTGATCCAGGCGTTGAGCTGCCGGTTCCTCTCCATCAGCTCGCTGAACCAGAAGCCCAGCGTGGCCGACGGCCAGCTGAGCCGCAGCCACAGGCGAGGGATCCGGGCGTCGAACATGCAGTCGAGAGCATCGCGCAGGTCCTCCGACATGATGATGGTGCCTGCGGCGAGAGGGAAGCCACGACAAATAAAGGTCTGAATCCCTGTGTGTGTGTGTGTGTGTGTGTGTGTGTGCGTCTTGACGGACCATCGATGGCCAGTTTGAGGTCAGTGAGCGTGCTCCGTACGCTGCTGATGACTCGCTGCATGCGGTCCACTTCCTGGCGGAGGAAGATGTTCATTGGCTGAAGCGGACCCATCTTCTGCAGCTGACCTTTGACCTTCGAAACACACTCGGAGTTACTCAGTATTTGTGCAGACAAACCCATGACGTGTTTCTGTGTGAACAGACGCTTGATTATGTGATATGAGACATTTTTTAATTACATTTTTATTGTTCTATTCTAATGCGACTGATTCATTTGATGGACTCGAATCCGCTGGTAACGATGAAGATGATATAGTCTTCAACTGATTTAAAAACAATGAGATCAAATGAAGAAAGGGGACGATATAACGCACGTGATTTAAAATTGAGAACGTTGGTATTAAGAATCTTCAAAAAATGATCAGACCTTTCAGATCCACAGATAAATCATTACATTTAGCATCATGAAAGGACTGTTACTTTAAAAACAGCACTGGACGCACTCCATTTCGTCCTGGTGGCGCGCTGACGGTTACACGGTGCTGACAAGGGCCTGAGCGCGGGCGGCGGGCATGACTCTGAATCTCAATCGGCTGATGTGATTGACAGCAGCAGGTGGTGGAAACGCCGTGGTAAACTTTAATTTCGCCTTTTCACAGCTCGTAAGCGTTGACAGGGACAGTACCAAACCTCTTCCATTTCTATTCGGCCGTATGGGTTTATTAGTCTGTATTGCATAGTGCCCGCTCAAGTCCACCAGGTTCAAACGTTTGAACACGCACCTCATGCGGCACATAGTCAGGTGGTAGCTTCTCCAGCATCTCAGCGGCTAGTCTCTGTACGCTGGCCTCCCTGGTCTCCCCAGCCCCGCCCCCGCTGTCCTTTGGTTGGATGTTGACAATGGTGCTGAGCGTCTCATTGGCCAGGTTGGTCTGGTACGTGATGTCAGCGTTGGGGTGGAGCCCAAACACCTGCAGACAAGAAGAGGTTCAGTGAAGCTGCTGGACCTTCGGGTGACGTGTCAATAAACCGGGTACACCAGTGGGAACTTATTTCCTGGCTTGGACATCCAGCCTTTAGGTTTTTAAAGCCGCACGCCGCCATGTTTTCGAGTGCGCTCTGACCTCCGGGGAGTCGACCAGCGGCAGGGCCTCAATGTGCTGCAGGACGTCCTGGGCTGTCTTGGCCTTGGCGGGGATGCTGTAGCCCTCATAGAAGCAGAAGTTGTCCCTGAAGGTGTTCTCGCCGAACCAGACGCGAGTGAAGGTGTTCAGCAGACGTTTGTCCAGGTCGTCGGTCACTCGGCCGCCGTACTGGACCTCACCTGGGCAAGGACATGAACAAATGGAGTCACATGGAAGCTTTTTAAAAATGATCTAATAACCGACCCCACAGTCTTCCAAGTGTCTGACCAGTGTTCCTCTCAGTCTTTCAGACTTTCAGTGCAGTTGAATCCATGTTCTCTCCGTCAAACATTTTTGAGGTGTATTAGAGAGATGCGTCAAAATGCTCTGAACGGACCTGGATGAAATGGTGGACAGCTAACAGATCACTTTCTCACTCCCGTGATGGAAATTTGGCTTTAGGATTTCTGACAGCTTACTTGTCTTTTTCTGCCATCTCTTATCCTGCCATGCCGTTTCCTGTTATGGTGCAACGTGTTGTATTTTTGTCATTTGCCCTTATATTCCATCTTGTCGTTGTGCTGCATTTTGTTGTGTCGTACCTCGAAGTGTCATATTTTGTCATTTCATATCTGTCGTGACGTAACTTGTCATGTTGTATCTTCTCAAGCTACATCTTGTCATGTAATACCTTGTCGTGTCCTATCCTGTCATATCTCTTTGTGTTTTATCTTGCCATCTCGTTTCTCGTCACGTTGCAATGTGTCGTATCTTGTCGTGTCTTGCTTCCTGTGTCATGTTGTATTGAGGTGGATCTTGTCATATCGTGTCCTGTCATTCTGAGTCGTAAAACTTCAAACTTTAACATCTGGAGAACTGGTCTGAGCTGATGGAGCTTTAGAGGTCTACTGAATGACTTCTATCTTTTAAGAATGACCATAGTGTATGAATTTGATGTTCAGGTTGAGGCTTCACTGCCACCGTTAAATAATCTGACGGGTGAAACCCAGTTTGGTTCAGGAGTTCGACTGGTCGAGAAAAGAGCAGAGAAGATTTAAAGGGGTCTGACCCAGCATGTAGCGGAGGCAGCTCCAGTTCACTCCTCTCTTTGAGTCCAGGTCATCCAGGTGGTTCTGGACAAACTGCATGCTGGAGGTGAAATCTGCCTGGTTGAACTCGTAAGGGATGTTCCAGCCGAGAGGACCGAACTTACGACGCTCCTAACGGGAGGACAAAGGAAGGGAGAAGTGAAGAAAAAGGGGAAAAAAAACAACAGCGTTACTTCCAAAATCACAGGGCTGACTTCCTTCCGTTCAGGCAGCTGTTCAGTTCAGTTCATTTCACTGAGAATCATCTTGCAGAGACTTGAAACCTGCTGTAGTCGACGCTTGAACAAATTTTTTGTCAAAGGTAGATTCTCATCTTAGGGTGGTGCAGAGAGACCAGTCGTGGGTAAAAAAGAATGTGAAATTGGTCATTTCCTGCATATAAACAGACAAGGTACCTGAACGGTGGTGTGCAGGAAGGCGACAGCGTACAGTAGAGGTTTCCACTGAGGAAGACTGCTGATTTCTAACTGATCCTGAGTGACACCATTGAAAGTCCTCTTTAGACCGGCTTTCATGCCTGACGAAGACAGGTGAGCGGGAATATGAAAGTAAAGAAAAGCCAAAAGGGACAAAAAATGAAAATTAAAAAAGAGAAAATGGAAATAATTAAACAAATACGAGTGAATTAACATTTCAGAGCACCGTTTAATCAATGAAATAATAAATGAATCATGAGATTAAAAGGAGGCAGGATCAGGAAGCTGATCGTAAAGGTTTTCAGCTGAGGATGACCATAAGGGTGAAGAACGTGGTTCACTGAGCTAGATAAATAAACTAAGGGTATGACCAGACTTCAGGGAAGAGTTTTTTGTTTTACCGAGAGGAGGTTCATTGGTGAACTTGATGGAGGACTGAAGGAAGGCGATGGGGAATCTGCACACAAACACACACACACAGTGAGGTTATAGATGGAGTCAGACGTCCAGTCTGAACAGTGCGGATCTGCCGACACACCTTCTGGTTGAAGATGAAAAGACTTCACTTAAAAATGCGCTTCATCATGTCCAGCTAAAAAAAAAACGTGCTTTGGTTAAGAGCCGAACTGGATTACTGGCCTTTCCTCTAGCGCCATCCTCAGGCTCTACCGCTGAGGCTCTAAAAATCCAACCATCACGATGGTGAACACTGCAGCCTCTAGAGGGCGCTAACAGGGCACCATCTTTTGTGTTATCAGTTACCTGGGGTGCGCGTCAGTTGTCAGCCACACCCGGAAAACCTTGTGCACGCTCTCCGGCGTCGCTGCGGTGACCGTCTCCAGCAGCTCGTCCAGGAAGTCCAGCCCCAGGTGGCAGTTCTGGAGGAGGAGCCAGCCGCCGTCTGTCATGCTGCTGGCCAACAGCCTGCGAGCGGGAACCTCCTGGCCCTGCCCCATGGAAATGGGACGGCACGGCGCCCCCTACAGGCAGAGAACAGGACTCTGCTGTTCATATGTGTATCCGTCTGTGCTCATGCTTTTTCAATCTACTCACCCGTCACGTCATCTATCCATAATTAAGGCTTGATGTTAGGTTTCACTTTCAAACCTAAAGTTTTTTAAGCAGCAGTTTACTCTGAACTGATTTTTAGTCTCATGATAAAAGAGGGTCAGTTCTTCGAAATACCAATTGAAACATTCCAATTTTTAGTATTTTGAATTCCTGATGACAGATTTTCACTCAGTTGTTAATATTTAATATCACTGTTACATTCACAGCTTTGAAGGCTGATTACAACGAGCCCTATTTATTAACTTCTATCAATCCATCGATCCATTAGCTGCTCTATCACCTATTCAGTCCTGTATTCGTCAGTCTTTCCTTTATCCCCTCCATCTCCATCCAGTCATTTGGATGCTTCCTTCTCTCAGTCCCATCACGCATTTCTGTCCATTAACTAATAATTTATGCATATTTTTTCTAATCTTCCTTCCTTTCCCTGATCAATTCATTATCCATTTTAATTTCCTGTATTTAAACCCCCCAGCCATTCATCTTCCCATCGTTCTTTATTTCTCCACCCTTTGCATTTATTCATCCCATTCACTCACCTTGTTCTTGGCCAGTCTCTCTATGTTCTCGGTCGGGTCGGAGCCCATCGACAGCAGACAGACCATCGGCGTCCTGTTGTCACTCTCTGCCAACATGCCGTCCAGGTCCAGAACCAAACCTTCAGCATACTTTGGACCCAGAGACTCTGAGATGTAACGCCGGGCCTGTCCAACAAACACACACTGTAAATATTTGATCTGCTCTAATGGTTACCAACGGTCAGCATTACATCTCACTTTTTCCCAATTGTTTTCCAATGGAAACTATTAGCATTATAACACATTTTAACTTCACCTTGAAGTATAAACATCAAATTACATCTAATTTCTCCTAATGTATTGGTGTAAAGTTTGGTCACTCTTTACCTCAAACTGTTGGCAGTTAGCATTAACTTTGGGCTAGTAAGCAAGGTTAAACACTGGAACAAACACACATTCTTGGCCAACTTTGTATGAACTGCTCTGAACAGATTGGGCTGGAGGGACTATCATTAACACCACAGCATTCCTCTACTTTGTCTGAGAAGGATATCAGCTTTTGTTTTTTTTTTTGGCGATCTGTTTAGCAGTCAGACCTGAGCGATGGTTCGGTCGGGACACCAGCTCCGGATGAGCAGGAGCTTTCTGAAGGTGTCGAGTTTTTCCTCGTACCCATCAGGCAGTGTGGCATCCTCTGGCGCTGGATGGTCGAACCAGGTCCTCCAGGCACGCTCGTTCTGGCTCACCTGGACACATGGAAACATACTTTCTGTAGATCACTGTGTTTCTGCTCTACACCTAATGCAATATCCATGTGTTTTGGGTTCTAACCTGGGTCAGGATCTGGGCGAATGGAGGCAGGCCAGACAGCTGCACCAGATTGAGCCAGGTCTGATCCAGGATCCAGCGCCTTGGTTTGGATTCTACAGAGTTCAGATCCAGAGAGGCGCCGCCTACACACACACACAAACAGCCTTTACGGTCAAATTACTTTGAAGAAAAGAGAAAAGGATGGAGAGAGGAGGAGGAAGGGGATGAGTGTGTGACCTTTGACGAAGGTGAGCACCTCAGGGTGCGAGATGTTCTGGGCCTGCAGGTCGATCTTCAGAGCCAGAAGCAGAGTGAACAATAGCTTGTGGTCCTCATACAGACCTCTGGCTGTGTAACAGTACACCTGAGGCAGGGACAACCGGGTACTCCGTCAGTTACACCTCAAATGTGTGTCCAAACAACATTTAAATGACAGCATAGTCTCATAGACGTGGACTGCCACAGTCAGACTGGACACATAGTTGCACTAGTCCAATACCTAACTGAGCAGCCAGAATCACCCCTACAAATAAAAAAGCTGAATTACACCAGATGGTGTCTTTTATTGATGGACGACTTAAGGGTCACATCTTTGGTTCGGGCTAAAACCTTTGCAGGTGAACAGCACCTGGTAGGTGAGGAAGCTGATGATGTTGCTGATGCGTTTGGAGGTGAGCTGCGACTTGGCAGAGTTCTGCATGGACGAGTCGAAGAGCCCCAGGAACTGCCGCAGTGACGTCTGGTACATGATGTTCACCAGCGACATCTCCACGATCAGGAAGTAGAGGATGCTCCCCCTGGTGGCCACCGGACGGTACTCCTCCCTGGCCTGGTTGATCTTCACCTCCGTCTCTGCTGCAACCGACAGTTTCTCACTCACCTGGAAGGTGGGAACCCAAGATTGTTTGGTTTAAATTGCTTTATTTTGCTCATTTAGCTACTGTCCTTCAATCAGGGAAGCCTTGTTTTATTTTCTGTGTTGGTCAAACGTTTTTGGAGAAGTTGCATTAGCAACATTAAAAATCAAAGAGTGGACATGGTTTGTAAATCTGAGCCCTCAGACAGAGAGAAAGCAGTACCTCCTGAGCGGTGGTCTTGGTGACCCTCAGCACCTCGATCAGAGACTGGTCCTCCACCAGGGACCCCTGTGTGCTGGTCAGCCTGAACAGCAGGCTGTCCTCCAGCTCCTTCATCTTCCTTTTGTTGGACGTCACCTCCTCCAGGAGCTTCACTCGCTCCGCCTCCAGCTCCTGGTCAGATTGAAACTTGTGTTAATGTTTTAAGGTTTAGGATTTGTCAGCTGAGACACTGGACTGACAGAGTGGACGGCAATTTTGGATGGAAATTAAAATATTTTTCAGTCCTTGTCATTTGTAGACACTTCCACAAACATTACTGGACAGCATAATTAAAGCTGACTCTGAAAGTTCAGTTTTAATGTGTTCAGAGTGGATAAAATCATTCTATGAATACAGGCTAAAGGCAACAGAAACTGGACTGGACTCAAACAGTTTAGCCAGCAAACACGCCATCTAATTAACTAGCTACCTAACTACCTATTTAATTAACTAGCTAGTCATCTGCCTGGTGTGGACCTGTTTCTCCAGCTGTATGACTCGCCCCAGCAGCTGGTCCTCCAGGCCTCGCTGGGTGACAGTGAAGTCGACCAAGGCGGTCCTGGCGCTGACCTCCGGGCTGTACGCTGGGTTGGCCAGCTTGGTGGTGATGTAGAGTGTGAAGCCCTTCATCACATCCACCTCCTTATCTCCCACCTTCACCTGCAGGATGAGGAAGAGGAGGAGGAGGAGGAGGAGGAGGAGGAGGAGGAGGAGGAGGAGGAGGAGGAGATCACCTATCACTCATCGGGTTATGCGAAGGGAGTTTTTACTGTGACTCCATAAATCTAACAGCTGTGACTTTGTCGTGTTTTTGGATCATTTTTTGTTTTTTTTCCTCGTGTATAAAAAGCAAGTTACTGTACATCATTTGATTGATTTCAGCAAAAAAAAAAAAAAAGACAAATTTTACTTACTTTGTAAGTGGATCCAGACTTGATGTAGTTTTTGTCCAGTACGTTGTCCAGGACGGGGTCCAGCTCCTCCCCTACATCCTCCAACAGCAGGGGGCGCCCCAGAGACAGACTGTCTTCCAGGTGGGAACGGAAATATTTATGGTTCAGAGACGTCACCTGAGACATACAAAGCGACAGCCAAGAATCAGGAAAGCACTTGAATTTATATTGTTTGTACTTTTCACCAGCAGAGGGCAAATGGAGTTAAATGAGTCAGGTTGTCCTCGTGCGTCCGAACCTGCAGCTGCTGGTCTCTCTCTCTGTTCTGGATCCAGGTCTTGCCCTGGCCCTGGGGGTCTATCAGCAGCGGGTAGCGGGACGCCTTCGTCACCACGATGCCATTCTGGATGGACAGGTCGTCGCTGGGTAAACCCTGCAGGTTCCACTCGCTCACTGTGGCTGTGTCCACCAGCAGACCAATCACGTTCAAGTCCTGCGAGGGGCAGAAAGTTTTGTGTCATCTTAAATAATAGGTAGACATGGTGACAAATGTCGCGGTAGAATTAGAGACAGGATGAGTTCTAAAGTCGTACAGGACTGAAGGGGATGAGCTTGTCCTCCATCTCTTTCTTCCACAGCTCCAGCAGCAGGCTGCGGTACTCCTGGTTAAAGGGTCCAGCGTAGGACAGGAAGCCCGTGGACAGAAGGACGTCCCCGACCAAGTGTTTGATCTGCGTCTGGAACGCAGCGCTGCTGTCGGTCCAACGAACCTGAAACACAACAAGACCAGGGGACAGATGGAGGGAGGATTGATGAATGGATGAAAGGTTGGATGGATTACTGATGAATGGATGAAATCTGACCTTCTCTCCTCCCAGCCCGTCGATCAGAGCCGTAGCGGTGGCCATCTTGCGGCGGCAGGCGTGGGCGTCATCCTGCAGGTCCCGCTTCTCCTTCATGGCAGCGTCGTAGAGCGCCTAAAGTTCAGGCCAGATCAGATATTTAAACACATTTAAATAAAGCATTTAAACATGGTAACAGGATTAAACAGCAACGAATGCAAGGAGTAGAGAAAATATACATTCGTGGAGTTAAGATGAAGAACAAGAAGCTGAAATCTCTTTCAAAACAACTTAGAAAAAGCATCAAAACTCAAACTCAGAATGCATAAAATCCTCAGCTTCTATGTGTGTGACTTTTTACCTGCACGGCGTCCAACTCCTGCTGTTTGGCGTCCAGCTGTTCCTGAGCTTTAGCGAGTTCAGACTGAGCGACCACCAGACGAGCCTCCTGCAGGGCCAGGTTGGCCTGCACACACACACACGCACACACACCAAAAATGAATCCCTGTGTAACGGTCAACTAATCAGTGAAATTTCCAATCATGAATTCTAATCTACATTTCTCCGAGATTATATGGTTCTTTCTCCATCAATGTTTCATAGCTCTTGTTTGAAGCTTCATTGCTACGAACCCACTAACAAAAATAATGTCATTTTGTCGTCTAGTAAACGTTTGACTCCTCCGTGTGTACCTTCAGAGGCAGGACCTCCTTGTTGATGGCGAAGAAGTCGGCCATGGCCTGAGTCCAGGAGCAGAGTCCTGCCACGTTACCGCAGATCCTCTTGGCCGACTCCATGTTGTAGTCGTCCATTTCCAGGTAAGGAGCGAGCATCTCCACCACCTCCTCTGTGATGGAGTCCTGCAGCACAAACACACAGTACGGAAGAGGACAGCAGGGCAGATACTATCATCTCCTCAGGTGGATCAACTTCATGTTAAGCATCACAGAAATCCAGAGTTTCACAACCTTTCCACAACGATTCAACTTCTTCCGTATGGACCAAATGATGTTAAAAACACACAGATGCTGCAATTTTGTCTCTGATTTAAATCAACTAATTGAAAGAATATCAATGTACTGTAAAGGGAGGACAAATAAATAAATAAATAAATAAATAAGCGTATGTATTGATGGGTAAAAGTGTGTGTATGAATGTGAAGGTCTTTGTGTACATATCCTTTATAAATTGTAGAGTGTTTGTTGTAAAGTATGTTTTTTTTACGGAAAACAAGTAAACGCATTTTATTGTGCAAACAAATACTGTTAACACGTTGACGCCGGTTACAATGACGACACGCGGTTCGTGACCAGTCGACCGCTGGTTACAGCATCCGAATTCCTGCAGACGTGAAAAGACCACAGAGGGTCACTGCGCTGAAATCAGGAAAGGTCGCGTGAATACAGTGTCGAACTGAACTTCAAACAGGTGAAATATTCGAGACAATACAGGAAGCCAGACGAGGGTATTCAATTCAACTGGTCAGCATTTCTCTGTTTTATATCTTCAGAGAACCTGAACTTTAAGAAACTGCGATGGACATTTTATAGACTGAACCACTGATGAAATACTCAAAGAAATAATCAACAGATTACTCAGTAATGAAAATAACCATTAGTTACAGTCCTAGACTCAACATGAGCCAGATATGACAGCCAGATCCGGCTTGGTTTTAGAGGTGTGCTCTAAGACTCACAACTCGGATCAGCTCTGGCCCAGCGTCAGCACCAGGAACCTGGGCCGCTTCTGGTGCATCATGACAGTGAGTGTGTGAGCGAGATGGACAGAAAGGCTGGTGCGCACACACACACACACACACACACACACACACACACACACACACACACACACACACACACACACAGAGTGGAGGGTTTTTCCAGGTCTAAACATACAGACGATCAATGCCAGCTCCACTAATCCTCGGCTTAGCAGGTATGTAACACACACACACACACACACATAACACTATAAAAGCAGGTGATAGCTGCAGTGTGATAAGATGAGAAGGGAGTTTCCCACTGACACACAGTGACAGACACAGTTCTCTGTGTGTGTGTGTGCTCTTGTATCGTCGTTCGAGCCGATCTGAGTTTCAGATCTCGTCTGTGAGCACATTCTGTCCTGTCGTCACTTCTTCTCAGGGCTGTATGAAGGTTCAATAAACCCACAATAACTGACTCTGTCCAAATGTTCTCAGCAGGAACAAGCAGCGAACACAGCGCTGACATATCAACCATCTCTCAAGTCGACATGTTGTACTTGTCGTCAAGCAGCTGCCGACTCCCACATCATCGTTCATCTGTAGTGGTGTGTGTGTGTGTGTGTGTGTGTCCACCTGAAGAACGAATCTAAGTCCAATCATACAAACGTGTGACCTTGCTGAAGTTGAGCAACATGCTGAGGAAGGACGAGTTCTGCATCAGCTTCGTGGCCTCGGCCCACGAAGGTCGCGGACAAGGTCGCTCGGGGTCAGCGGTCACCGGGTCGATCTGAGAAAAACAAATAAAGGACTAAAAGTGAGATCCAGTTTGTCATGAAAGCCTCAATGAAACCACTTTCAGAAGGTAGGTGTTGGGGCGAGTCTGGGTCCGTCGCCGATCGTTCCCTTATTATCTTATATTTTTTAAACCAAACACGACTCGGTGACCTTCCTCTGGAACAGCAGCAGCACGGCGTCCATGATCCTCATGATGAGATGAGGAGGCTTCTGTAGCTTCCTCACTGTGGCGATGTCTGCTGGTTTAATGGTCTGGAGGGACAGGAGAGGAACGTTTATCTGGAGCCAGAGGAACCTGGAATCTCCCCTCATCACTGGGGACATATTCTTTGACATTAAGACTAAAAACCCAAACAAAGCAATCCCCCAGTAACGACCCATGTTACTGCACTTCGAACACCTTCTGCTGCTAAAAGAAGAGTTCAGCAGATTCCCACTTCTAGAAGATCCGTTATGAAGCAACAGCACAGAGGAGAAACGCATGTGTGTGGGTGAGACCTGCAGTGCAGCCTCAGCGGCCTCCAGTGCTGGTTTTGCGTCCTCAAGTTTAGACTCTGCTGCCGTTTTATCGGCTTCGATCTCGTCAACGATGAGCTGGGCTTTATCCTTCACCTTCTGCACCTGCTGCTTCACCTGCAGAAAGAGAGGGGATGAAAATTAACACTAAATGCTCCACTGTGTTCACCGGCCGGTCTCTAACTGTGTCTGTGTGAACCGGACAGTAGAGGTGCTGCAAATCCAAAAACTCAGAGATCAAATACACTAAGAGCTGCAGAGCTCCACTGTTGGCATAAAAATATAGATCAGTGCAGCCTTAAAACAGTGAAATGACTGAAACAGTGAAACAAGCTCCCATGTGAAAGACTTAAAAATAGCCGACCCCTCGTGGTAGTAGTCGAAATCATTCATTTTTCTCCCAACAGAAACTGTAATCAGAATAACTGGATTACGTGTCAGACCTTTTCAGCAGCCTGGGCTTTCGCCGTGACCTCCTGCAGGACTTTGTCTGCCCTGTGGGAGGCGACGGCGAGCTCCTGCTCCTTCGCCACCAGCTCCTCGGAGAGTTGAGACACCGACTGCTCCGCCTCCATCAGTTTACGCAGACCTGAGATTGAAGAGCAACGTACACTGCTGACAAACAGCACGCTCACCGTATTTAAAGAACTGTTCTACAACGGCAGGATTTCCCCCCGCACAATCCAGCCTGGACACTTTTGCCTTCAGACCTGGACATTTCACATGAGCTAGGTGGTTCCCAGCACATCCCCGACCTTACCTGTCTTCATGCGCTCGGCCAGTGTGCCGACGTGAGCCATCTTCTCGGCGTAGATGATCTTGTAGCTGTCGATGAAGGACAGGAAGGATTTTGGCGTCACGAACGTCTGACGGCGGAAACGCTCAAAGTACTCGGCGGATTTCTCTGCCACCAGGTCCTGGAGGGAGAGAGGTCGCGTGATCGCTCTGGTAAACGTGCTGATGACGCACAGCTTGTCACAATGTTAGCAATACCTGGAAGGTTCCCATGGTAACCACCACACTTTGCTTAACATCCTCCGAGCAGCAGAGGTCCTGGTACTGAGACAGGAAGTGATGCGATACAGCAACCAGGGCGTCCCGAGGCCAGCGCTGGAACCAGTCCACAGTGCAGCCCGATATCAGGCCTGGGAACTGTTCAGGTCAAAAGTGAAGGCTCACTCACTGATGAGGCTGAAGGTCAAAGGTCACTGACAAGGCTAACAGAAACTCATCTCATCTCATCTCACCACATCACTACATCATCTCATCTCTTTTCACCCCTGACATCTCATGATCGCCACAGAGTTACGGTCATTTCAGGAGTAGTAAGTACCCTCTTTCTGTTACTTCCCTCCACTGCAGCTCGGCAGAAACAATACGAGGGAATTCAACGCGTCAAGTGAAGATAAACACTTGACTCCTTTAAGCTTCGTACAAGCTTCAGGTCAACTTTGGAGCACATTTTTGCACAAAACGAGGATTGTGGATTTTGTCCTCCAATCGCTTACGTTAAAAGAGCATCAGGAGGGGATTTTTTTTAAAGGCCAGTATAAACCGGAGGAATGATTCCAGCACACAAAACCTACCTCAATGTTCATTCTGGCACCCGACTTGTTTTAAGACCGGTTTGAAAAACTGCGCACATTCCCTTTAACGATGATGCGTGATTTTTCCGACAAAACTGAATTAAAGACCATGTTTTCAGCGTGAAGCATGGTAAGTCGGATCTGATTATGAAATGCTCGAGTACACGTATGTGTTGATGTGACCTTACGTCATGAGTGACAAAGCTTTTTGATTGCGCCACAATGACCAAACGCCCGCCAGGTCTTCGCCTCACCTTTAAAGCACGCGTCCGAAACCTCTCCCCAACAGGCGAGAAGCAGAGGACGACATGGAGGTTGCTCCGCACTCGGGACAGGAAGAAGTCGTAGAGGTTTTCCGAGGTCGGGGGTCGGCGAGGGTGCTGCCGCTGCATGACGGGAATCAGATCCTGAGTGATGTCCTCCAGCTCGTCACGAGCAAACAGGTTGGACACTTCGCCGCTCGCCAGGACGTTGTTCATGTATTCTGAAGAGGAGAGGAGAAGTCGCAGCTAAATATTTTCATAGAATTACAGATTTCTGAGTAATTTCCTGATCACATTCATGTTCCCCAGAAGATGAACCCTTTAGATTCTGTCATACGGACATAGACAAGGTACAGCAGAGGGGATGTGCCAGTCTGGGGAGCAAATGTGATTCATTTGCTGATTTTTTTTGACAAGTGTGTGTCAAGATGGAGTGTTTCCCTTTACCCTTCTTACAATAATCTTCCCACAAATACAAAAGCGTCCTGGCTAAATTTAGACAGTCGGGTACCCAGGAAGGCTTCGTCTTTAATGTCGTTGTCGGTGAAGAGGAACGTGACTCCTTTTCCCTGCTGACCGGCGATACGATACAGAGCCTTCAGATCCTCCAGCAGGTTACCGCTGCTGTACGATCTGCGGGGCACACACACACACACACACACACACACACACACACACACACACCAACAACCAGAGTGGATGTTTGTACGGAAGACCTGAAAACGACATCAACTTTTAATTCACCCCTGACGTTTTAATTATCTAAAGATTTTAGACTTTTCTCCGCTGCCACTATAACTGCTTCCAGTGACGCGGTTCCTGGGTTCCACGGAGGAGACACATCTTTTCAGCGGCTGATCCTGAACATGCTTTAGTTGCATGTTGTTTCCCATCTCGCTCTCCCGTCACGACCTGTCATCTCTCTACCGTGTCTTATTAAAAGAGCAACTGTCACACCAGGCTGAACAGCGGCGTTTTGCTGCTGGTCCGCTTCGCCTCTGGGTTTGGTCACATGTATGCGCGGTAACGCCTGTAACCACACCCCACAGTGATGTCACGGTGTCATGGAGTACACCTGTACGTCGCGGCAGCAAGGTGAACTGGCTGGAGGTCAGCAAAAACAAAGAAGCAATATATACTACAACAGTACTGTCAACCAATTGGTCAGTTAAACTTACCACAACTGGCAGTACTTTCAATTAGATTTATACTGTGACTTTTGCAATATTACATAAGGCACTTGTGAGGCTGTACATGCTGCAGGATGACAGTGAGACCTTCGTAATTTGTACTTAGCATGTTTGGAAGTTCCAGGGCGACGAGCATTTCTTGTTTTGTTGGCTGAGTTGCTTAATGGCTCAACGAAATTCATAAACACGACAAAACAGTAAATAGATTTAGCGCGTTTGAGTCGTGTGTCGTGTTTCAGACCTGGTCAGTGTGATCTGGAAGGTTTGGTATCCTGCGATGAACGACGCCAGCCTCGTCAGGCTCTGCTTTCCCGACCCCCCGACCCCGACCAGCAGGGCGTTCCCCTGCGGCGTCCGCAGGATCCGCGAGATCCGCATCAGGTGGGCCATTGCGTCCTGCCATCGGACCAAACAGAGGGGGGCCATTAACCAACAGAAATACACCGAGGGCGGACAGATGATAATATATAACCAGAGAAATGTTTCCAGTACAGTAGCTCCGCGTTTGCTGGTAAGTGGTTTAAGTGTGAACTTCATTCATGTTGTTTAAATCCATTGTTTGACCAGTTTATCATCAGGTGGCTGAGATATCTGCCCAGACAGGAGGTGTTCACAACCAACTGCTGACAAGCTGCTGCGATAAAAACTGAGTTTTTAGGATCAGTTTTTAATATTACTGAGAGGAAAAAGGTCAAATTGGACTCCACCTCCAACATGGCCGCTGGCTGAAGGGGATCAGTCTGACAGAAATCATCTTTACCTTGAAGAAGACCAGGTCCATGGCTCCGCCTCTCACCGCCTCACTGCACTGCTGCTGGAAAACAGACAGCCGCTCCGCCAGAATGTCCAGCGACGGGATTGGCTCGTATACCTGTCAATCATATCCATCGTACACCTGTCAACCACGTCTACCATATGACATGATAAAGCACTAGAGGCGCATGGTTCGGTTCTGGAAACCTTAGGAGCTTCCGGCTCGGTGTCTTCTGGTTCGTCCCCCGCCCCCTCCGGAGCTTCACGCAGGAAGTCCACGAAGCAGCCGTCCCACTGAGCATGCTCAGTCAGAGCTCTCCCATGATCCTCCACTGTGATCTGAGTGAGAGGAGGGTTACATGAAAAGGTAAGTACCTGTGCCCAAGTTACAGAGTGTCTACGCGCTCTACCTACGCGTGTTGACACTGTAACAGTAGAGGTAGATGAAAACCACACACACCTTCTCCATGAGGCAGTTGAAGGTGTGCGTGTCGCTGCCGTCGACGAATCGGTCGGCGATCACTCTGCTGCACTCGTGATGGAAGAGAGCGGAGAGGAGCTCCGAGCTCTGACACACTTCGGACTTCACCGTCAGGATCCCCTGAAACGCAGCGCAAGGCAACACGACACGACAAACTGTGACGTGTCTAATAACTCACACGGTTTCAACGTAAAACATATAACTCTGACTTGTAAAAATACTCCATTACCAGCAAAAATCTTGCATCCCAAACTTTACAAGTATTAGCGGGATATTTTACAGAAACAGAGGTGATCGTTATGCAGAGCGAAGATGGTAACGATCATTCTGTTGACCTGTAAACATTAACGTGTTGCGTCTGACTGCTGCATTATACTGTTGGAAATGTTTCAGCACAAGAAACACGACTATTACTATTGCTATACTAGTAAAATGGAGAGATGCTGCCCCGCCAGTGACTCCAGATAAATGTGATGGGGTCAAAAGGTTATTATTCATTTCTGAAGTTTAGTTGATGAAATGTAGAAGAACTCCTGAACTGTTGGAAAAAAAAGGGGGAAAATAAAGAAAAGAAAAAGAAAAACTCACATTTTTTTACCCATTCGACTTCATTCAGGGTTAAAAAGTGAAAAGAAAACAACATGCTGCTGTGTTTTCTACCTGCCAGATTCTGCTGAGGTCCCTCAGGTTGAAAATGTAGTGAAACTTGGCAGGAGACGGTAACATCTGAGGAAACACACAGGAGAGAAGATTTGTTAAAAACGGATAAGTAAAAAAAAGAAAACAAGCCAAAGCATGCAAATCAAAGGTGTGTCACACCCTAAACCAACTTTTCTGTCACGGACAAGAACTTTCTGTTACGGAGGCTCCTGAGGGTCAAATTGTAGAAAAACAACTGATATGGAAATGAGCGCACACAGGTCATTAAAACAAGTAGAAGGAAGAAGTAAGTGGTTCTCGGTAAATGGTCCTTCTGGGACATACGCAGATCCGGCCTTCAGAATAAAGGCAGGAAATTATAATTCTGTGTAGTTAAGTAGTTAAAGTATAGTTTTTAGGGATTTACTGCAGTATTTAATCATCAAAACTGCTAAATAAAAGCACAGACTACAAACTGGTGTCTATAATATCCTATATGCCACATTCTAATAATAAACTATATATACATATATATATATATATAAAATACTCTCCAGACTTGTGCTAACTTGTGTTTTTAGTCTGTTATGTGCAGCATACAGGACACGTTACAGGTATTCTTGTTATTTGATGGACACCTATACATGTATAACAAATTATATTACTTAAAAACCTTTGAACCCCCCTCTCATTTTACTCTCACAGTCAGAAACCCACATTGGGAGCTTTGAGTCTATAAAATTTCAGAAAAAGCTAAGAATCATGTAAAAAGTGGATTTTGAATTTTGTCATTTTTTCTGCCATTATTCATAAATGTGGGAAAAAAGGACTTTTTTTGATCAAAAGTAATACACGCAAGGTCAAAACCTGGTACGTGGCTGGACGCGACCTTTATCTCTCTGCTTCTTTCCTGCTCCCTCTGCTCACATTCACATTAATTTAATGCATCTGAATTCCCAACAAAGCTGTTCTCATTTACATGTTTGTCTGACGACTGAACGAATATGAAGCAGTGACTGAAACGTGGCCCCTTGAGACGACATGTTAACCAGCAGTCACTTCCGAGACGTTTCCGAGCTGCTGCTCTGCTGCTGATATCCTGGTTTTATTATGACAGAATCACCAGACACATGAGTTAAAGACGACGGCTGAGCTGTGATTTCAGGTACATTTACCTGTAAAATGATCAGTCAGAGAGAAAGTTAGAAGCCCATTCATGTCTGTGTCACCTGACGTGTGGTCGGTTGAATGAGACGCATAGTGAGGTTTATCTGGAGGGAAAGCCTGACTTTGTGCTCGTGGGGCAACACTGGCGAGACTCTTCTACGGAAAGTAGCGAGGTTTTGTCCAGGAAGTTGCTAGATTCGTCGCTTGGTGCTTTTTTTGAAGAAAAGTTGTAATTTAACTTCATCCCTCAGTCAGTCAGGGACAATCGCGTTTATAGGGCTGGCCCCGCTTTTGTGGTCCAGCCAAAAAAAACAAAAACAAAAACAAAACAAAAAAAAATAAAATCAAAAATAAGAACAAGTTAAAAGAAAAACCAAAAGTATAAAAACTATTCTGAGGATGAGGAAATTAGGCAGAAGATATGAGCATGTAACATGAAGAATGAATATTTTACCTTTGCCTTCACGGCCTGCCACACCCGTCTGCTGGTGGGTACGAGGGCAGCAGCGAGGTTGCAGACCTCAGCGGGGAAGCCTCTCTCTGGGCAGAAGTATCCCTGAGCCACGGTGCCAAAGATCTTATCGATGGAGGAGTTGGAGGGCAGGGTGCAGTTAAAGATGGAGAACTGCCTCTTCAGACGCTGAGGGATGTCGCTTCGACCACCGCCAGGGTGGATCATGGCCGCCACAAGCTATGGAAAGTTATTACAAGCGTCGCTCAGCATGTGCAGTGATACTAAACAGTAGCAGAATTTAAAAAAAAATCTGCTGGGAACTCTTCTAACCAAAGAAATACAAACGTGTCAGGTGTGCAAAAGGATTCTGAAGGCTAAAATCATTGGAGGAGTCACAGAATGAAATGTGTGGTGGTACTGCATGTTTTTAACCATCAGTCATCAGGCAGACATTGGTTTCACTTGCTTCTATTAAAATCAAACTGCAGAGACTTGCAGCTCGCTGCAGGGAGACAATCAATGATAGTCACTGTTTAGTCGGCTTTATTTTGAAGGTAAAGTTAAGGGGTCACTCAGAGCTTCTTCTTGGCATTGTGTTGAATGAACCTCCAGATTAGTCCAAGATTAGAGGAAGGCCTCTAAACAGAAAGACGGCCTCTTGGTCTCCGTAGTGCATTACCAGGAGAAGATAACTTCAGCTGGGCTGAAAAAACAAAGCATCTGCAAGCACATTACCTTCACTGAAACAAACTGAAACCGATCACTGCCTGGAGGGAATGAATCCTGATCCGACGCCAAAGACCATCTCGTTACCGGCTCCCCCTCGTATACACCTGTTTTATCATGTGACCAAAGTTCCACACTTGGATATGATAAAAGATGGTAAGTGAACCTTTTAGTTAAGATGACTGTGCCATGTTCAGTCTAAAAACTGATGCTGTGATTTGGAAACTGCTCAGCAGGACTGAAGTAGGGATGATTTATAGCTGAAGGGTTGAAACGAGTGATAACAAAACAAAAGAAAAGAACAGATGTGTCTTCAGACAGTACCTTGCCCCCATACTGAGCTTGTTACCTGAACGTCGACCACCGTGACGAACTCCCCTGGACGATCTAAACTGTAGAAACCTCCCTGCTCCATCAGCTGACGCACAATCTCATTGGTTACCTGAGGGAGGCGAGGGGTAGGGGGGAAACAGAGCTCAGTTATGTGATTGGTTGGGTGGAGGAGTAATTAGTACAAAAAAAAAAAACCCCAAAGTGATCTAAGGAGTTCAAAAACACACTGGTTATTCGTGTGAATCTGAGGGAATGCGAGAGCAAATAAGTTTTTGTTAAAACAAATGTTAAATACATTTCTAAAGAAAGTACATTAATAATTTAATTGGTAATGTGGAAGTGTAACCAATTTTATCTATAATCTTATTCAACGTGTTCAGTTATCTGAGTAATAGACAAGAGAATAAGACCAGATTCTATTTTTTCTAACAATTGAAACAAAACAAAAAAAACAGACCAGGAAGAAAACCGATTCGCTTTTTGTTATCTTAAACAATTTTTTGTAAAACTTAATGATCAGAAAAAAAATTTAGATACAGAAAAACTAGTTGACCAATCAGAGCGTCTGAAGCCGACCTGGTCTCCCCAGCCATTAATAGCGGGCATGTTGATGTCGTCTATGAAGACGGTCATCCTGCGTCCGGCCGGCGGCCCGTAGGTGGCGCCCATTCGCTTATCGATGTAACCCTCGATGGTTCTCTGGAACATGCTGGGCAGTGTGGCCGAGGAGAAGCTGACCGTTTTACTGAGGTGGAGCTCCGGGTCGAGCTTACTGGTGTAGCCCTCCAGGGGGAGCCAGAGAGAAACACAACGCGTAGCATTAGCAGTAGCTAGCTGAGAGTAAGAGCTAGTGGCAAACACCACAGCTGAATGTTAACCTGCAGTTTCTCTAATGGCCAGTAAGGGCTGGCCTCCGATAGCGAGTTCTGTTTTTGCCTTGACCGACACTTTTCGCTCATTTGTGCAATTAAAAGCATTATTACACCACCATCTACCAAGTGTTATTAAGCTCGTTAATGCTGTTATTACATTAAATTGTCAATGAAACGGCATTTTTAAAGCATGTTGCCCACTCAGCGTTAGCTCTGTCTCACTTTAATCATGACAGTCTTGGCGGTTCCCTGCTCTCCAATCAGCAGCACAGCCTTCCTCTGCTTCATGATGGTCTGCATCAAGAAGTCCGTCCTCACGTTGTCCACGTTGGGAACCAGGATGGAGGAGTAGTCAGGGACGTGGTCTTTGGGGTAGACATACTCTGGGACCTGGATGGTGACAGTAGTGAATACAGAAGGGACAGAAGTGTACATGAGGTGAATTTGTATTTCAGTTTTCACACTTGGAAAAGGAGTTCACGTGGTTAAGTACTGAGTCACGTCAAAGTGTCCTGGACCTGGGTTTGGAGGAAACACATTCTTAAATGTATATTTAGGATGAGGGAACAGTTTTGTGTCCACGGACCTTGTTTGCCCAGTGTTCCCACTGTCCCTGCTCATTGACGGTGAACTCAAATATGGTCTGGTCATCCTGAGCGTGTGGCAGGTCCAGAGATGAGCTGTGGCCCTTCAAACAGAAAACCATATAAACAAGACTCTTTACCCTGACTCTTTTACCCCCCCCCCCCAAATCCTCTGTGGAACATGAACATCCACAGAAATCTGGACAGAATTTGTGGAGATACCTCAACCTCGCCTGGACCGAACAAAGAGAAGAGCGTCACCTATCAAAAGAGAGACTAAAAGATCCAGACACCTTTAGGAAGGCCTCCATCTTGGCTCTGTCATCCAGCTCCAGCAGCGCACCGAGAGACCACATGGCAGCAAACACAAACAGTCGACCCACATCACCATGGCAACGCTGTTTCTCCTCTGCTGCTGGGAGCAAGCCCTGAACACACAAATGTGAAAAATACCAACATGAAGACATCAGGAGGACTGGGTACGGAAGAGAAGACAACAAGAATCCAAGAAGAAAAATGTGCTCATTTCAGAAAATCCCGTTCAGATTCGATCTTTCCATAGACCTAGATTTGGTTGGAAGGTTTTGTTGACATCTATATGTAGCCAGATTACAGGTAAACATGAATCCAGCAGCATTTCAGTGACTCTGTTTTAACCCTGGAAATGTCTTTTCACCCTCCAAAAAACAGATTCTGTGTTCACCGTTCTTTCCTAAAGACCTCACCAGGAGGTCACAGCAACAAAAACGAGAGAAGTATCTACTGTATTTCACTTAAGTATTTATTGTGTTTTACTGGTGTGTCCTACCTGCAGCAGGTCAATAGTCTGTCTGATGTACATGCACTCCAGCACCTGCATCTTAGGAGACACAGCAGTGAAGACAAAATCCAACAGGTCCTGTAAGTGAACAGAAAAATACATCAACGCTACTTTCTTTTCTTTCCCTGCTTACAACTGCTTTACCACACAAAATTAAACCTGCAATTGACATGAACTTGACGTGAACGAGGAATGGTGTCTGAGTCCACCTGATGAATCTAAGTCCAGTACTCCCTCTCTTTTAGCTCTGGTTCTGGTCTCCACCGGCTCCTGAGGGAAACCTCTGGCTCTTTAGCTGCTAAATGGTCCACTATGTTCACCAGCTGGTCTCTGACTGAGTCTGTCTGCTGTTTGCTGCTGAGCAGGTAGCGGACGGTGGTTTTTTTACCGCTGTTTCTCCGAAAACGACGCTATGAGAGCGGTGAGAGTGAACCGGGGCACTAAAGCAGATAAACAATGAGCTGAGACTCACTGTAAAACTCCGTAAAGCCGAGGGGAGCTGCAGGCTCAGCTGATATTTATCTGTATGTTATCTGTATCTAAAATATTAAAGCTAAAAACAATAAGTTAAGAAAGGTAAAAAAAAAAACAACATTGTAATTATCTCTCGGCAGCAAGTTTCAAGTGTTTGCAAGTTGATTTTCATAGAGCGAACAGAAATGGTTGGCAGCCTGGAAGGAACACTGATGAGGATTTGAAAAATGGTCATGGTCCTCTCTTCATTCTCTCTCTTCATCCACACCTGGTAGCAGCAGTCGAAACAGAGTTTGAGGGTCTTGGCCTGCTCTTCTGGTAGTTTCTGTAACCAGGCCTGCAGGATGGGGCTCCAGCCGAGCACAGAGGAGCTCATAAACACCATCCCGTTCCTGGACACCGTAGCCGGGGAGGCGTTGTCGATGTTGTGGGGCTCAAAGACAATCTGGAGGCAGAAAACGAAGGACTTTGTTCGTCTTCACTTTATAACATCTATATGATTCAGTTTAGTCTTTTCCTTTCCAAATCTCCTCTGGCCTGTGATCACAATTATGCTTTCCGATTGAATTAAACTCCTGGTGTTTTGAGGACTAAAGTCCTCAAAACACTAGATTCTGATTGGCTGACAGCAGATGTCCCTCTGACTCGAATAAGGCAAAACTGCTCACTGAAGCATGACAGACAGAGATATGTGATGTCACCTTGCAGCAAGGAGCCATGGGGATTCGGTCTCCGTTTGCCAGAGTCAGAGTTTTGTTGTCGTCCAGAACTGAGTTCAGATTCTCGATCCAGATGGCGTCTACTGGACCATCCAGCACAATCCAGATGTATTCCCCCTGAAACACACAAATGCAGGCGTAAACACGTATAATGTATATGAATTTTTGCATGTATATATCCATACATATCATGCTGTAGAGGTGTCCATCAACCTTCTTGGCCTTGAGAGTCTTCCTCCACAGGGTGGAGAAGACCCCGTCGGTCCAGTCGTTGGTGGTAACGTCTAGCGTGCCGAACATCTGCGAGGCCGTGATCGCTTTGGGGTTCATCCTCATCTCGCGGTGGTGGGAGCCGCACTCTGACATGGCCTTCATCAGGGTGTGGATGCAGGCTGTTTTCCCGGCGCCACTGGGACCCAACGTCATCATACCTGCGACAGCACAAAACAGCTGTAATCATTTCTATACTGACGACATTAAATGATGCTGCTCAAATAAACAGTGTTGCTTTATTTTACTGTTCATTAACTTCATAATAATTTTCTATTTTGTTTTTGGAAATAATGATATAATCTAGTATTAAATGTAGGGAAAGTAGAGACAAAAGGTCTGAGACAGTTTTATTGGAGTGAAGATATCTGAGTTTTTAAGCATTTGTTGATTTTTACGAGGTTGATTTTTGATGAACAGGCCCAGCATACACCTGATACTAAATCTTATCACAATTCTAAACCAGGTCATTGACTTTGACCCGAATATAAACACCAGACCTGCAAGGACAATTGAATCCAAAGGTTTAGTCAAGGTCCACTCGCAGATTTTTAATTGATACTACAGGTTCTGTTTCTCCTGATTTGTTTAGGACAATTCCAAACACAAATCTGTATGAAACTGGGCGTCTAGTGGTGAAAAGCAGGTACTGCAAGCCATCTGAAATGGCGGGTCTTTGGCACCGTGTGATGTGGGAGTACAACAGATGATGAAATCACCTGACGCCAGTGCCGGATGTACAGTTCAGTACCAGCTTTTCACCAAAAGATGTCAGGCTTCACACAGATTTAGGTCCTTTATAACTCTGCCACACTACACGCAGACTAATAATCCTCTGAGAGGCTTCTGCTTTCACTGTCCAGTTTTTTCTTCCCTAATTATGCAATGTTGTTTGTCCCCCCCAACGCTTTCAAGCTGCGTCTGTGATGTTCTATACCATGTCGGACTTTCTGTGTCTCGTAGAGCTGAACCAGTTTGAGGATCCAGGGGGGGTGAGGGATCAGACCGGCCTGCTGAGCCTGACTAAAGATGGACGACTCCAAGTCTGGATACCCTGCCTTATCCAGAACTACAGAGAAGGATGGAGCAGGAGGATGAAAAAACACTGATATTTAGAAATTTAATTATATAAAGCTCATAAAACCTTCCTTGTGACCTCAAAATGAACAAAAACATAACATCAGCTACAGAGTAAAGCAATTACTTCATGGTTAAACCCAAATATGTCCTTGGAAATGTTCATGTGTTTGTCACCACATGCAGAACCACTGATTAGAAAACCCTAACACATAGTTTGGATCAGCAGAGGGATGTTCTGGATTACATACAGTAGGATGACTGTGTTAGAGAGACACAGAGACCTACCGATACCAGGAAACAGATCATCGATCAGACTCATAAACAGAGGCTCATCCTCATCCACCTACAGAGAGAGACAGAGGGAATCCACGTTACTGCTGTGAAAATGTTGTAGAATAATTTCTTCACCGATGAGATTAGTAACAAACACACCACTTTAAAGATCTGTACCACACACACACACACACACACACACCAGTTTGGAGAGGTTCATGTCTCTCAGGACCCTCATCACCACGGTCTTCTCTGGTTCTGACGGGTTCGATCTCTTCACGGCTCCCAGCGTCCTCAAAACCGACAAAATGTTTCTCAGACCAAAATCATAATGGACCTGGGGTAAAGACATAACTAATGTCATGCGGTCAAATGTATAAACAATACAAATAAACAGAAAAGAAAAAGAAGAAGAAGACCATATCGCGAGTATTAGTCTCCCCACCTGTTTGGACAGCTGCTCCTCACACAGTTTGTAGAGGGTGTAGAACTTTCTGCTGAGAACCTGGTTGTCACGAAAACCTGCACTGGCCAGTTTGACCCTCATGATGATGGCCCGGTCTGGGACCATCATGGCTACCGTGCGGAATTGAATCTTCAGGTTCTCGGGCAGCTCCTGGCGACCGGCGTAACCGGGGTTCTGGAGGACCAAGAAGTTGGCTCTGAGGTAGTTCAGTTCTAGGCCTCTGACTAGTTCTAAAATTGATCAGTTCTAGATCTCTCTGACTGGTTCTCTGGTAGTCCTGTTCTGCTACTGAGGTACATCACTTCTAGAACTCTGGTTCTGAGGTAACTCATTTATTTCCATTTATTGATGGAGTATTTTGGTCAGTTCTGACCTGGTTTAGCCCTAGAACTCTTTGGTTTATGTCTTTAGAAATGTATTTCTTCAGGAGTTCTCTTATCTACAGATGCTTTTTAATTCAGGAGTCTTTTGGGAACTTCAACCGCTAATTCTGTGGCTATTCAGCTAGAGGTTATTTTTAAGAAATCTGTTTTAAGTGCTAGAAATTTGGTTCTAAAACTGATCAGACCGGTGCTAATTTATCCTCGCTTTGCAGCCAAGAAGACAAAATCCATGTTCTGCTATATTTCTGCAGCTCAGAACATTTAAACACTGACAGGTTCTGTATTTATTTTGTGAATGAATAACAGCAATAAAAACTCCATTTGTCAGCCTTAGACCCTCCTGTACGGTGCTTCATTAGGTCAGAGCTCGGTTACCATGGTGAGGAAGATGCCAAACTCAGGGTCCATGTCAACCACGTCTCCGTCTGTGAAGACAAACTGTTTCTTCTTGTTCTTCTTACACTGCAGGACAATGTAGATTTGCTGGGCAGCGACGGACAGGACCGGCAGCTCGATGCGGTTAAACTCATCAAAGCAGCCCCAGGCTCCAGACTGGGCCAGACCTGCAGAGACACACAACAACAAACTGGTGGAACTTTGCAAGACTGCCCATATCCTAGTTGGTCCTTTGGTGTTTCTGATGCTGGTTTGGGCACCACTTGTAGCTTGTTAACTGTAATTTTTGGATCTTCCTATGGTTTACAAGCTCTCGGTTACTACATGACCTTCTTAATGCCGATGTTGAGACCGATAGGTATAGCTGCCGTAAACAAGAGAGATCTTGTGTAGAAAAGAAGAAGACAAGCAATCTACGTGGATTTTGGTCTTGGTATGGAGCCTATGTAAGCTGATTGTAAGGTGCTATCTGTTTTTGTGAGGAATGTCAATGCTTGGATCTCTTCCTCCCCCTATTTGGGTTGGTCACAACCCTCTGGACCAATAAAAATTTGTATTTCTAATTCAAAAGATGTTGCTTGAGGTGGATCCATTAGCAGTTACTGAATGCAGAGGGTAGAAAGCAGGTTTCCAGTAACTGCTCACACACGACTGCACTAGAGTAGCTACACACACAGTCACACACCTTTGTAAATGCGTCCCAGTCCTCTGTAGTCCATCTGGTCCGAACAGTTGAAAACCACCACATATTTCCCCAGACAGCGACCCATGTCTTTAGTGGTCTCTGTCTTCCCTGGCAACACACACACTGATTGGAGCAACATGTCACAAAGTCAGTACAAGAATATCTCACTGAGTTACCACCAGAGACATGTACTGTGTTACCTGTTCCTGCTGGACCAGCTGGGGCTCCGCCCATACTCATCCCCAGAGCCTGGGCCAGAGTGATGTAACACCTGGACAGATGTTCAAGAGTATTAACCTATCTGCCGTTGGCCGGACAATGAAAGCATCGTTTTAATAATCGTGTCACCCAGCAGTCGGCGGGTTCCGTGCATGTGTCCGGTGCCCGGTGCGTACCTGTCAGTCAGAGGGGTGATGACCAGTCTCTCTGTACAGCCCAGGTACTCGTTGCAGTAGCTGAACTCGACATCTGTGATTTGGATGACACATCTGTCCGTCTCTTCCAGGAAGTAAAATCTCGACTGTTTTTGCCACTCAAAGTCCGCTGCAGAGCGCACGTTCAGATGCACCTGACGGAGATAATATTACAGAATACTATTAGCCACTCGGATCAATATTAAACAATGTATTTGTCCGTCCCTCTGTCCACCCACCAGCTCGTCGAAGATGTCTCTCTGGTGGACGTGGATGGTGATGAGCGTCTCATACTTGGTCCTATCGTTCCTGCTCAGCTCCCTGGTCGTCATGTCAATCAGTTCGTTGAGGAGGTCCAGGAACTTCTGATTGGTTGTCTGCATGATCTGCCACCAATCAGATAGGGGACAGTGAGGGGAGAGGATCTGATAAAGTCAAACTTCCCCTCTGTTACTTTTTTAAAAATAAACAGCACCTTCTTGTCAGCCTTGCTGAGGACGAGCGCGTCTTCTGCGTCTCTGGTCCAGATCATCTGGATTCCCAGCAGGCCGACTTGAGCTGGAAATGCTGACTGGAACTCCAGCAGCTTCAAGCCTGGGTCACTGATGGCCAGGTAGGCCTGACGAACGATAGCATGGACGGTCCGCCGCATCCCGGCTAGCAGCTGTCCTAACCACACTTCCACGTTCCCCTGGAGCAGGCAAGACTTCATGAGTCAAAGATATAATCCATACTTATGTCGCACATTCGCATGCTTTTTGTGGAAAAAATAATAAAGCAGTGTTATTGTCTTCGAATCCAGTCAAACGTTGTGAGAAACAGCAGCTGCTATTATTTTGCATGCAAAACAGCAAAATTTTCTGAATAGGAGACAATAAGGGTAGATACGACTAAACGTTGTCCTTCATAAAATCTGAGAGACAAAAAAACAGTATCAGTGCTCAGCCAACAAGTGTTTAGGATATCATGTTTCTTAAGGTGGATTTATACCTGATGCAGGGGTTCAACAACAGTCTCTCCGTAGATATCAACGGCGTAGGTTTGGATTTATAGTTCAGCATCGGATTTCACTCAATGACATCAGCCCCACAACACTATACAGATGTAGTGCGACCAGGTCGTATCGTGTTTTAATTACATTACCCACAGTGAGTCGGTTCACAATCTTTCATTCACAGGCTGATAA
This sequence comes from Xiphias gladius, assembly GCF_016859285.1. Classification (NCBI taxonomy): domain Eukaryota; kingdom Metazoa; phylum Chordata; class Actinopteri; order Istiophoriformes; family Xiphiidae; genus Xiphias; species Xiphias gladius. The sequence goes on from NC_053404.1 coordinate 22,570,114, forward strand.
ACAACAACAGTCAGCTACAATGTAGCTGTAGAGCTGGAGTTTCATCCAGATAACTTATAGGACTGGAAGGAAGCTACTGCTAGAAACCCCCGACGACTTTCTGGGCAATGATGACTTCAATGTTAAAACTGGGTTTAGGTTAAGGAGAAGAATCCACAAGAAGATTACTGTTTTCAATGGTAGGTCCCCATGAGGAAAGTGATAAAAGGTTTTTTTTGTATCTACCTGTGCCAGGACAGGTTGGCTCAGTTCCACAGTTTCTCCTTCTTGAGACTGAAAACTGATGATCTGGTCGTAGATTTTCTCATTGAAAACAACTCTGTTAACATTGTCAAACAGACTGAGCAGATGAGCCTGATGGACGGGGACGGAGAGAGAGAGAGAGACTTTGGATTTAAATAGGACTTTATCAACAACAAACAAAGCAAATCAGCAACGATACGGGAAAGAAGGTAAGAGACAGAAAAGCTGGCAGGTAAGAAGTGGGGGAGGGAAGAAAGGACGAGAGCAAGCAAGGGAGGGGAGAGGAGCAGGAAAAACAAAAACTGAAATGAATTGATTGTATCTCAGTAAAGTAAAATAAAAAACAGCATCCGTATCACCCGCGTACAACCTGTCCACGTGTGCGTTACCTGTACGGTGTGCGAGTCAGAGGCCTGGCCCAGAATCTCCAGCAGGGCGGGGTCGGACACAAAGAAGAAACGAGGAAACACCAACCGTTTCTTCTCCAGGTAACCGGACAGAGACTTCTGACAGAGCTCCAACTGCTCCAGGAGGTGAGGGAGCAACTGGTGGAGGAGGAGTCAAGAATGAGTCCCGACAAACCGCCCTCCAGGTACAGACATAGTCTCTGATCTAACCACCGCGGCAGAGTATCGTGAGTGTTGTGTTGCTCAGAGGCACGTGGGCAGCACCTGGCTGAGCGTCTCGTCTCCCACGCAGCACTGCACCACGTTGGGGACCTCATGAGCTCGCTGCATGATCCTCTGCCACGACTTGTCAATGTTCTGGAAACGTTTGGCTTCCTGAACAAGTTAAAGACAAACTTTAAATACTGTTCAATGTGTTCACATAATAAACTGGAGCAAACGTTGTCATGGTAACAGCGAGACGTGGCGGGGATGTGTTCGTTTGGTGTTTGTTGCGACCTGAGGCAGCTGCTTGGCGATGTCTCCGCCCACGAACACCGCCTCCAGGTAGATCCAGAGGTTTTGAACCGACAACCACTTCTCGATGATCTCTGATGCGTTGGAGAGTTTCTGGACCCACAGCTGGATGGACGGCTTGAACGGAGCGTTGTACCTGCAGGAGGACGGACAGTAGACGACCTGTTCATTCGTTTCTTCAGTTATTCATCTTTCCATCCAGTCATTCATTCTTCTACTGAACTTCCACTGACACTTCTTCTCTCTTTCCTTTCTTTCTTCTATCACAAGTCTTGTTTCTTTCCTTCTAAGTGTCTTTCTTGTCTTTCGAGTCTGTTTTATCTTTCTGACACTCCCCTTTCTTTCTCTCTTTCATTCTTTCTGACTCTCCTTCCTCCCTTTTTCTCTTTCCGTCCTCGCCCCCTCGTCTCGCCACCTGTTGCTCAGCAGCGACGACAGCACCATCAGACCGTCCTCCATCGTGGAGACTTTCTCGGCGGCGTCGGCTCCTCTCAGCAGCAGTTCTCCTCTGGTCCTGAAGGTGGCGAAGCTGAAAGTCTGGCTGCTCCACTCGGCCGCCACGTCCCTCAGCTTGTCCTCGATGTCCCGCTCCTTCACCGCGCTGATACAAACATCCTGACACGCGGGAAGAAAGCCAGAACCAGAGAGAAAGGCAGAATTGGTTCGATGACAGATTTTGCTCTACAGTGGTTTAACCCTCTAAACTCAGGATATTTCCACCGTTTCCAGGTTCGTGCAGACCCTCGAGGGGAATTTTCAGACTGACCTCTGACCTTTCAGGATTATAGCTTTTAAGTTCTTACCAATTTTTCAGGGTCATGTCTCGCTTCTTTAATAATTCCAGACTTTTCAGGGTCATTCCAAATTTTTTTCCCAGAGTTAATTCCAAATTTTGTTCATGACTTTCCTGACCACCCTTGACTTTTTGTCTTTATTTGAATCTTAGTAATCTTAAGTGACAAGTAGCCCTGACTTTTCAGAATTATTCATTTTTTCCCTGAATTTGTGTATTTTTCATATTGCAGACCTTTCAGGATTATTCTTGGCTTTTTGTGGTAACAGGTTTCATGGTAGTTCCTAACGTGTCTACTCTGGTCTCTATAGACGTTTACCAGACTCGAGGTAATTCTCAACTTTTGATGATCATATCTTGGACATTTCAGGGTTGTTCTCTACTTTCCAGGATTAAAAGTAATGAAATGACCAAGTGAGTGAATTATCTTTATTATAAACAAGTTAATTTCTAAAATCTCTGTGAAATATAATCTGTCCAGGAGGAACAGGTCAGCTGATATATGACATTTGACAGTACATGTGCGACTGTAAATTGGGTTTAAATGAAAAAACACGGATTATTATCTCAGACTAAAATGAATTAAAAATGAGGTGCACTGGATTTTGTAATGTTCTTTAAATCGCGATCTAAGAAAGAGGTTTTGACATCATTTGCTTTTGAGACCGACAAACATAAACATAGCATGGGTACCTCGATATCTTCCCTGTATTTCAGCAGCGGAGCCTCCATGATGTGTCTGAGGGAGAAACTCTCTGCTTCCACCTGCAAACTGTGACCCGTCAACACACTGAGACGAGTCCAGTGCCTGGGCAGCATGGCCTGAAGGATGCAGTAAGTTCACGGCTTTAGAGAACATTAAAATAGTCAATATAGTCAATATACAATAAAAAGCCACTGAACCGCAGCAAAGCCTCAGCACCCTGATCTAAGCTGACGTAATATGTACCGGGTCGTCCTACCTTGTTGGCCATCATGTAGAGCAGTGGGCAGGTCTCAGTGAAGTCATCGATGGTTTTCTTCAGATCTCTGAAGGCCCGCCACTCCTTCAGCGCCTTCGGAAGCTTCCTGATCCTGAAAACTCAGGCAGAGAAATAAAACTACAATGGACAGGTTTTGGTACAAACAGGGAGGCTATAAAAGGTATCGCTTTCTTTCTTTCTTTCTCTCTCTCGCTCTCTTTTTCTGCTGCCAGCAGTGATCGGAAGCTGAAATACAGATTTCAATTTACTGCCTGCGATTCCGTCTTAATCCAACTTTTAATTACGACATTAAATCTGATCCAAAATCCTCCCTGTTGCACCTGTTCTGGAAATCCTGCAGCTCAGTGTTGATCCTCTCGATGTCGAGGTCGGCCCACAGGATGTCGTAGTAGCCGGCGACGCTGTCGATGACCGAATTATACAAACTGTAAAGCCTGGACAGCAGAGAGAGCTCCCTCTTGATCCTCTGAAGCTCCGGATACTCTGCAAGGAAGAGCGGGCCGATTAGGAGGAAAGAGGAGCGGGAAGCAGGGAGGTCGGTCGGCTGGTCAGAGAGTCAGTCGCACCTTTAACAGGCAGTCCGAACAGCTCCTCTCCTCCAGAGTAGGTGGCGTATTTCCTCCACAGCTGATCGAACTCAGCCTGAAAACTCTGCAGCCGCTCACTGGCTTCAGCTGGAGCGACGCCCTCCACCCCCGGACCCCTGCACGCGCACGCACACACACAAGTTTGACTTTTTTGTGCGTAGGACAGACATCGTAGCTGTTTGTCCCAGATGTGCGTGTACCTGTGGTTGTACTCGGCGCAGAAGCTCCGAACGTGGCTCCGGAAGCTCTGCGCTGCAGACAGCAGGTCTGCCCTCATGCTGGGCTGGATCTGCACCAGGGTGTTCTGGTTCTGCAGCACCTGAAACCACAACACACACGTGCTTCTGTGCTTGTACCAACTCTGGCCGACACATTGCCTTCCCCAGCGCCTCCCTCCGTCTCACCAGGGCCTTGAGGTTTTTCCAGGCGTACGCCAGGCCGTCCACGCGCTCGGCGTTCCCGTCGTCGCGGAGCAGCTCGTGTCTGTTGAGCAGAGCGAAGGATTCCTCCACCGGACCGATGGTGGCGTCGATACGGACCTCCGCCTCCCGAACCTCAAACAGTAAACAGTGATGAGATGAATGAGTGAAGCAATGCGCCGATGAACGATCTATAATCCGAGGGGTGATGAATGAACAGCAGATGTAAAGAAAAAGACGACAGCATTAGCTGGTGAGAAGGTAACATTTTACTACGTTAGTGGCATTACTCTTGGTAGTTTTAGTAAAAGTTATACTTATTTAAAGTATTTGAACCATAGACACGCAGATAAATATACTGTGTATACACACACACATATACACGTATATAAAAATACAAAAATACAAAGTGAATGAAGAAAAGAACAAACCGGATAAATGAATTATAACATTAATGACTGAATGAAAGGATGAATGAATAAGTAAATAAACTCAGTTAATAAACAAATGAATAACTACTAACTATAGGAATGACTGGATGATGCGTTATTTTACTGACGAATGACCAAAAGAGAAAGAATGATCCAAAGAATGAATGAACTGAGTGAAAGTAGAGATTTGAGTGTTGATAAAAGTCTCGGTCTGTCAAAATAAAAATGAAATGGACGCTTGGATTTGGGAAGGAACGAGTAAATGAAGCAATTTATTAATTAACTGATGAGTGAAACGAGACAGAATAGACCAATAAAGAAAAGAAGACAAACACGACTGACAGCCAATCAGACGCTGGCTGACCTCTCTGAGCGCTGCCATGGCTCCTCGGACGTCCTCCAGGTCCGCGATTGGACGCTGCAGGCGCTTCGTCACCCCGTCCACGAATGAGAAGATGTCGTCCATGTCGGCGGACGCCCGGCGGTCGAGCGCGGCGCCGAAGGCTCGTTTCCAGAGACGGCACTCCTGAGCCAGCGCCAGCTTCAGCTGGTCGGTGTCGAAGAGGACCCAGCCCGCCGCGCAGAACGCCGGGAGCTCCGCGACCTGCGCCTGCAGCTTCTGCGGGGACAGAATCCCGGGTCCAGGGAAGAACTCAACTGTATGTTTCAACGAGAGCTTTATTTTTGGTTTAGTTTGCTCCCGCAGCGGCGGAAGAAAACATTTCAATCATTTCCACAAGTAAAAGTACTAATATCTCGCCACAAATACAATAAAAGTCCTGCCTTTAAATTAAACTTTAATTTAAATACTGCTACTTAAAGTATCGACAGGAAAAGAACCCATCATGCAGAGTGGATCCTGTCAGTGTTTTATTATTACATTATTGGATTATTTTTACTGATGCATTGACATTAGTCCTACTTTCATGTTGGAGTTGGACAAGGGGCTAATTTGAACTGTTTTATTTACTTTTAATCTATAACACTGCATCATAGTTTATTATCATATCAGTTTTATACATAAAAATTTTATTCTGAGACGTAACAAGCATCTACGGCTTTAAAAATAAACACTATTATATTTCCCTCTGGAATGCAGGATGAGGTATGATGAGAGGGAGATGCCCAAGTGAAGAAAGAGCGGCTGAGAATTCAGACTGATCTGACACCTCAACACCTAAAACTTGATTTTCTTTGCGCAGCAGAGATGATGGCGAGACATTTATCACAGAGATCTCACTAAGGTGAAGCACAGGTGCGTTCAATCTCTGTGTGTGTATTTTGCTAGTAGACGTGACATTAATCTGACAGCAGTCGGTCCGGACTGGAGCCGTGTCGAAGCGGTACAGGAATGTTTATGTGAACGTGACTCGGCGTGTTAAATCGCGGCCACGTGTATGAAAGGAGCTGCGCGTCAGAGGGAAGACCGCGACCCGGTGTCACGTACTGTAGCAAACACCGAGCTGAGCCTGAGCTACAGCATTAGACCCCGATCATCACGTTCAGTCCCAGACTACAACTGAAACTGGACTCACCGAGTAGAAGGAGATCTGAGAGCCGAACTCTGTCAGCGAGGGGTCGGACTGCAGGAAGGCCTGCACCTGCTCCTCTGGGTCCTGAAAACATCAGACTGTTGGTCTAACGTCATACCAACAACAACACCACCACCACCAGCCCCCTACACACACACACACACACACTTACCTGGTTCCACAGAGTAGAGAAGTGAGCGAGTTCATTCAGCATCTCAGCAGCCTGAGCTCTCAGAGACGACACGATGGAGCTCAGCTGGATCACCGACCTGCTCCAGACAACAACAACAACAACAACGGCTCATATAGGACTAGTCGCACTAACCGCACCTGGGGTTTAGTGTAGACCCAGTCCGCGTGTGGTGAGGAAACCACCTGAAGGGACACTAGAGGGCATCAGAGCCGAGGCTCAGCTTTAAACTGCTACTGCAGCTGTAAAATGTCGCTCGAAACGAGGCGAATTTCTTCGAACGGCCCAATTGTTTGTCATTTTCATAGAGTCAGCGTGTGTTCGGTGCAGACGCGTTTGGGACTGGTCTCGACCCCCGACGTTTCTGAGAGATGCCCGGTGGGGAGAGACCAGCAGAGTCTCTGCCCGCATGCGCAACGAAAAGCGATTCTGGAAATGTGTGAGGGCGAGTTTAGGAACAGATAAAGGGTCCTGTCACAGAACCCACACAATGTGCAAAAGACGAAATCCTCCAGTTCACGATATGACGGAGGGAACGAGGGGGGACGTCACCCTCGCTGTCCCTATAGTAAAGACACGCACACACACAACACAGTTGTGTTTTCCAACGCTTCTTTACACAAAGCTTCTGAGTGATACGTGAAAGTCTCGGACCATTCTTAAGGTCATTTCACGCCGGCCATGATTTTACTGAACTGCCTAAGACTGGACAGGTGTGCTGGGTTCGGTTTAAGCTGTCTGCCGTGTAGGGTTGTGCCAGGGTGCGTCAGGTTCGGTCCTCTGTTTGAGCAGAGAGTGTAGGTGTTGGTTTACTCTGCTCTAAATATCCTAGAAAAGAAAAACACCACGAGCTAGAGTGGAAACCGCTGTGCCGAGCAGCTGCGGCAGGTGTGTGTGTGGCCGGTCGTGGCAGAAGACGGAATAAACGCCGGCTCCGTGTGGTCTTAAAGCTGCCGGTTTTAGTCGCTGAACTAACTCAGTTCTCCCGCCAGCTGATGAAAACGCAGAGAAATCTGCCGAACGGTGTCTGTCTAAAAAACCCCGCTCATCACTGTAGTGTTGGACTGACTTGGTGACGTCTTTATGTTCCGCCAGCTGCCTGTCCAGAGGCCTCGGCGCCGGCGGCTTCGCCGGGGTGTCGTCTCCGGCGTCGCGAACCGCCGTCTGCTCCACCTGGGAGACAAGAGAGAATGACGCTGGAGTGTGATTGGCTGTCTGCTAACGGGTGTTTTCCGCACCACGCTGACGAGCGTACCTGCTGCGTGTGTGAGTAGGTCCACAGAGGGATGTCTTTGGTCACGGACAGCACGACGCTCACCAGCTTGTTCACTGTCGTCTGAAACACACACGCACACACACACACACACACACACACACACACACACACACACACTTGAGTTAGTTTAACTCCAAACACGGAAATAACACATTCAAATGCTAACTTTGTGACAGCCCAACATGCGACTGTGACACCGTGTCCATTAACGCGCTGCTCCGACAGCCTCCACTCCTCTGGTTTCAGTCTCTCTCCGCCCGATGATGAACCTGCTGCAGGGATTTGCTCCCATTCAGAGACCAGCGCATCGGTGAGGTCCAGCACTGCTGTGGGGGGGGGGTCAGGTCTGGCTCACGCTCACCGGTCCAGTTCATCCCAAAGACGCCGGATGGGGTCGAGGGCAGAGCAAACTTTTCTTTGCGGAGCTGGTTTTGTGCACGGTGACGTTATCGTGCTGAAACGGGAAGGGTCTGTCCGGGTAGTGAAAGGCTCTCTGTGCCTTCTTCAGTGTGCAACAGTGGCTCGGCTTCAGGGTTTAGTGACTTCGAACTTTTACTACTTCTCGTTGGATATCTTCAGTTACACCGTCACTTAATTCAAATTGTGACGCAGGACGGACTTGACGGCAATAGATACTTTTGAAACCGACGGCCGACGAGTCCTCAGCGGAGTTCATTAAAAGCACTAAAGAAGAGACCAGAAGTACCTGAATGTCGTCCAGACTGGGTCTGAGGACGATGTTGGGGATGGTGAGCTGGATGGAAGCTCTGAAGAGAGCAGGAGGGGCAGCTGACTGGCTGCTGCAGGGGGTGGAGGCGGAGGAGGACGGCTGGTGTTTGGGGACATGAAGCCTCCTCCTCAGGGCATCCAGAGAGGATCTGGTGGCTGTGAGGAAAAGACGAATAAGGACAGAGAAATCTGGCCTGTTAAGAGTTTTTGATCACCTACCACCAAGACTTTATGTTGTGCAAGAACTGTTTTGAAAATGTAGACTAGAACAGAAACAGACGTACGTACATGCTTCACTTATTTTAAATGTGGAACTTTTTATTGATTGATTTGTAATCTGGACATAAAGACTGAGAAAAATAAGAAGGAGGGGAGAAAAAAATGGAGGGAAAGTAGGTCAAAAACAGAAGAAAGAAGGGATGGAAGAGAAGAAGGCTGACCTTTGACCAGGGCTTCAGTGCTGCGATGGCAGACCTGACCAACCAGGTTGTAGAAACGACAAGGAAGACAAGACTGACAACGGGTCTTCTGTTTGGAGTCTGGATGGAGACACTGGAAAGATCCCTGAGGAGAAGGAGGCAAGGAATCAAGGAGAGGACAGGAAAGGACAGTAGAGGAAACAAGGGAAGAGGAGAGGAGAGGAGAAGTGAGGAAAGGGGAGGGGAAGAAATTAAGAAAGGAGAAGAAAACTAATGAACGAATAGTGAACTATTTCAAATGTTTTTTTTGACCCAATACTCTTCCGTGTGTGTGTGTTACCTCCAGATTGAAAGTCTCTGTCGGCTTCATCTTCCTCTTCAGCTCCTCAATCAGCTCAAACACATACTTCTCTACTTGCTGACTCTGCCTGCACACGCACACACGCACACACGCACACACACACACACACGCACACACACACACACACACACACACACACACACACACACACACACACGCACACACACACACACACACACACACTAGTGTTTAACAGTCAGGTGACATTTCCGTTTGTTTCAGGTATTAATTTGAGGAGCGTTACAGTCTTCATTCGTTTCCATCTGCCAGGTTTCTTTTGTTGTTGTTGTTAATCGATATAGTAGCAGCACGAGTCGCAGTAGCAGCGGCAGCAGTTTCCAATGCGACACGTGTCGGCCATGTTGCGTACTCTGAAGCCTGTGACTCACAGCCGACAGGCCGTAAAGGCAAAAACACCGTAAAATAATCTTTGAAAAAAATTGCTGTTTCTTTTAAAGAGTTGATGCACAAGGACAAATGGACACATGGGCGTCGGCGCAGCACCGCATCCTGACCACTTGACGCATGTTAAGACGCTGCCGGTGCGCCAGTAGTAGCGGTAGCATTTGTGGTGGCAGCGGTGGCGCGAATAATTGTTTAATCGTCAGTCTTACCAGCTCAGAGTGACAGCAGCAGCTCGGACTGAGGTCTCCGTCTGCAGCAGGAGGTCCTGAGGTGAGACGGGTGAGTCCTCGGGCAGGACCAGCAGACAGCGGGATGACATGGCCTGAAGCAGCCGACCGATGCGACACTCTAGCAGCTCTGTGGCAACTGTGGATACCTGGTCCAGTTCTTTCAGGGCCAGATACACACTCTCTATAACTGAGCAGAGCAGAAGCAGAGCTTCTTCACTTTAGTATCTTAGATAAAACTGGTGTTTATTGATTGTGTATTGATGTTTTTTAGTCACGTGTTAATCTTTTATATGGGTTTTATAGGTCAACACAGGTTTATCACATTTCTTAGTACATAAACATCATATAGCAATCAATAAAACAGCAATCCAATCTGTCTAATTATTGATCCATCTGTCTGCTCCGGCTTACATCCGTCAGTATTGAGTGCGGTCCATGACAGTGTGGTGAGTCCCGGGGAGAGGGCTGCCTCCACCCGGCTAATGAAGGGCTGCATCAGTGGGAAGAGAAGAGGTGCGATCCTGCCAACCACCGAGCTGTAGTCCTGGAGCATCTCCAGCAGCCTGGAGGCAGAGCAGAGTGTCAGGTCGAACAGATCAGGCCAGAAAGTAGGTCAAATCCAGTAGAGTCGAGTGAGGTGCAGGCAAAGCAAGAAGGGTAAAGTCAAGGGGAACAAGGCAAAACGGACTGCAGGCAGTCAAGTGATGTTGAGTAAAGTCCGGTCAATCGAGTCACATTAAAAAAGTTCAGCAAATTCAAGTTAAGTCAGTTTAAGTCATTGAAAGCGCATAATAAAATTGAGCATATTCAAGTTAAATAGACCAAAAAAAGTAAAGTTGGATTTTCCTTGGCTTCACGTTCTACTTTATGGACACATGTCGCATGCTTTTGATCCATTGAACGACTCAGCCTAGCGCCAACAGTCATTCTCACCGGCTGTACAGAGCTTTGAGCTGTGCTTCTCTGGTGGTCATCTTCAGGATGACTTTTGGCACAGTAACCCCAAATTTGGTCATCCAGCGGGCTTCCTGCAGGACCTCCAGCACCACGGGGTCCAGGTTCACGAGAACCTCCTGGGAAACAGACAGTTCCTTACAAACAGTGCCCCTGCCTTGCAAGGCGTTTGACACAGTATCCAGCGACAGCTACTGAGTCCCTGGATCAAGTGGAGCAGAGGCCGGCCCAGACATGATCTCTATAGTTCTAGAGTACGGACCTCACAGGGAGCCGGAGTCGACCGATATGCATCTGAAACATCCGACTCTGGCTGAGACAGTGAACATGACGACTGGCGATTTGATCGATCACAGTGCTGAAGTTCACATGTGCGTACGCGAATCATTTGAATGCGATCAGGTAAAGGTAGAACTTAATCATTTAGGTTGTCGAAAGCTAGTTCATTCATCCAGTCATCAATCACACCTGGCTGTTTTCATGTCGGACCAGCAGGGCGGCGTTCAGGCAGTGCGGTGCGTTCTCCGCAGCCTGACTCCACCCTTGCAGGTGCAGCACCTCGTACTGCAGCAACACCACTGCCATCTTGTTGTAGCTTCGGATCACTTTGGTCATCTCTGGTCCCTGGCAGAGACACAGACGAGCAGGGTCACTGACGTCATTATTGATCAGCAAGATTGATATGATTGATGTGGTGAAGTCAAGAGGCCGTACCTTGAGGACGTCGAGCTTCTTCTTCAGGCTCAACATGGGAGCTTCGGTCTTCCTGAAAAGCTGACGACACCACAGGATCCTACCTGCCACCTGAGAGAGAGACGGGGACAGGGAGAGCTCAGAGAGACAGGTGATCTCACTGCGGGGGCAGCCTGTCTCTCTGTGCTTCAGGTTTTTCCTGACTGAGGCCTGGAAAATGTCTCTCCAGGCTGCACATAGATGAATATGCACTGGGAACTACACAGGTCCTCTCAGTTCTGAGGAACCAAGACCCAACCTGGGTCCCAAGTTGGGTCTTGGTTCCCAACTTGGGTCCCAAGTTGGGTCCCAAGTTGGGTGACAATTGATACGATTAAATGATTTGTAAATCCACAGAAAATTAGTTGGCTTCCATTTGATGACTGAATGATAGTTTTGTTTTTTTCTTTTAACAAAAAAAAGCCAAATATTTGGTGGTTTCGCTTTCTTAGATGTGAAGCTTTTCTTTATCGTACATGATTGTAAACTGAATCTTTTTGGTTTTTCGACTGTCGGTTGGACAAAACAAGACAACTGAAGACGTCACCTTGGGCTGTAGGAAATTATGCGGGACATTTTTCACAATTTTCACAATTTTCTTGTTTTATTTTACTCTGGTTAATCAAGACTTATCAGCAGATCAATCCGTTAGCTGCAGCCCTTGTGTTATTGACCAAGAGTCGATCAGGCGGGTGGACGGGCCGACAGGTGTTTGTACCGGCGGCAGGTTGCGTCCGATGGGCGGTCTGTCTCTCTGTTTCTGGTAGGTCTTCCTCAGCAGCTCCAGCTCTCGGCTGTAGCGCTGCAGCAGCAGCAGGTAGTGCTGCTTCAGGTCCAGACGAGCCGTGGGACCGGACTCAAACACCGCCAGCAGCTCCAGCATCCGCTCCGTCTGAAACACAAACGCTCTCAGAGTCGGTCTGTTTTCCCTCATAATGGCAGATCATGTTTTCAGTCCCGAACATGAGGACACACGCATGTTTGAGTATGAAGTTTACGTGACATGATCCTGCATCAGTAGGATACGAGCCAGAGTCAGTTTTAGCTCTGATCGTGGCGAACTCACAGTTAGAGACTGATGGAACCAGTAGTCCAGCAGAGACTGAAGAGACTGGAACAAACCCTGAACCTGGATCTGGAAGTCTGCGTAGTCACTGTCAAACTAACACACACACACACACACACAAAACCAAGGTTTTAATCCCTGATAGCTGTGAGGAATTCAGATGTTAGAAGATTTGGTCTATTGAAGCGGAACGTGCAAAAACTTTAAACTTCTATAAAATCCCCCTCAGAGCATTTTTATCAGAACACTTTTTAAGTTTGATGAGTGTTTTGAGTAAAATAAACTGAAGGAACAAGAGCGAAGACACAGAATCATTTATTGCTTTTTCTTGGTTTTTTTTTCGTTTTTGTTTTTTGGGATTTTTAACACATTTTCATGATAAAAGGGCATTTTACACGCTTTGTATAATGTCACCTGCAGCTTGCGTGGGTCCAGGATGTCGTACGTCTTGGCCTTCGTCGTGGAGACAATGGCCTGGTAGCGAACACAAATCTTCTCGGTGCCCTCCACCTGAAACACAGCTCAGCTCGGTTTCAATTCAATCTTTGTAGGAGCGTTCAGCGTCACTGTGAACTTCATTCACGCGCTTTGTGCTGGACAAACTCAGGTCAATAATTTCCTCAGTTACTTAAGTGTCCGAGCTGCCCCAACAAATATGGCTTTTCGAATAGTTTTGTGTTTCTATGACTGTTGAAATCAATTCTTACTCATTTGATTCAAAATAAATCCGGTAATTTTCAAATGTCAACTGGCTACAAAAAACTGTTTTGCATATTCGTAGGATTATGTGAACTAATCCTGGTTTTTCCAAAAAAAAAAAAAAAAAAAATTATTCAACCTCCCCTGCAAAAGGAAGAAAAATAAAATATTTTATAGTTTGGTTATACAAATGAAGAAGAAGATCTGGAGCAGAGGGTTACACCTTTAAGCTGATGATATTACTCTCTATTTAAAGAACAGTGAAATGGCTCAATATTATCTCGGAGGTCGACCCCCAGAACAGAAGGATCTTAAAAACCAGGCCACCTTCATGTTGGGCAGAGCAGCCAGGCTCTCCAGCGTGGACGCCATGTCAGCGATCTTCTCCAGACGCCGGCAGAAAGCATCAAACTTGCCAAAGATGTAGTTTTCGCTGAGGGGAACGGGAAAAAAAGGAAAAAGGTACATTTCGAGGCCGAGTGGCTGCAAGGTGCTGAGGATAAAATGAGGGGATGAGTGCGGCCGCGTGGTGTCAACCTGAAGTCAAACTGTCTGCTTTCAGGGTTCTCTCTCAGATGGTCTCTGACGGTCTGGAAGCTCCTCTGGTACGCCGCATTCAGATTACAACACTCGGAGATTCGCTGCAGCAGCACTGGCCTGGCAGTGACACACACACACACACACACACACACACACACACACACACACACACACACACACACACACACACACACACACACACACACACACACACACACACACACACACACACACACACACACACACACACACACACACACAAGCACACACACACACACACACACACACACACACACACACACACACACGCACATTGACAAAGAGTTTTTTATGTCCTCTGCAGGACACAGTAGTGACTAAATGATCCTATACTGTTTGTTATAATCCGGTCCAGTCTCCTTTAATCTCAATTTTTCTCGTCCAATGTTGTCTTGCCACATTTGATGTCATTCACTTGCCCATGTTTCCTCTAACTGTCTCGTCCAATCTAATCTCATTTTGTCTTTTCTGTAGATTCTAATCTCTTCCTGTGGAGTTTATTTTATCCAACTAGTTCTTTTTTGTACAATCTCATCTCATCTCGTTTTGGTTCAATAAATGAATCCAACCTGTTATTGTCTAACGTGATCTCAGAGTACTTTGTTTTACTACATCTGTCTGGTCTGATCCGAGCTTTCTGGTTTAACTTTGTGTCTTTGTCTAGTCTCACCACGTCCAGGCTTACCTTGTCACAACTAGTCTAATTTTGCCTTTTCTAGTCTAACCTTTCGTCAACTCTGTTCTCCTCTGCTTCTCCATCTTGTCTAATCTAGACGCGTCTGGTCCATTCAGGTCTACAGTCTGGCCTCGTGTACCTGCCGTGGTCCCAGATGCGGGTCACGCCCTGCGACAGGTAGCTCCTGCAGGTGGTGATCATCTGGTTGGTGACCTTGAGCAGCAGAGAGGTCATCCTCTCTGAGGTGTTGTAGTAGCGAGAGACGGCGTGGATCATCCGGATACTGGTCATCAGACCGGGGATGTGCTCCAGCATACCGGTCTGTCAGAGCCAGAGAGAGAAAGGAGGGACGGTTAGAGACGCACGGGAGCTGCAGCTACGACAGTCTCCGTCCACGTGGAACCAGTTCTTGTGCCACCATGTGGTGAATATGTAAACTTAACGAGGGCTCAGTGTCTCCTTTATTTTGGTTTAGTCCTGTCCTGTGTGAATATTGGCAAAAAGTGTTTGTATGGTTTCTTAAACGAGACTCCACAGAGCCGTCATTGCACTGCTATAACTCACGATGGACGGATCAAAATCAATGCAGCGAGAAAGAGATGTCGTCTATTTTATTCCCCGCGTTCTTCCTCCTCGTCAAAACCGGGCGCCTACATTACCCACAATGCAACCGGACCTCTGGCAGTTCAGTTGGAGTTTGGGGTGTGTATCGGTAGTGCTGGTTTAGGAGGGAAATGACTCCACGTTTAAAGAAAAATGTGTGTTTAATATTCAGTTCCAAAAATGACGGCTCCTACCAGACAAATCTGTCTTTCCTGACATACGTAGACTATTGAGCACTAATGTACTGTACATCCCACTGACTCTTACATCTGAAGATCTGCATTTGGCATCAGCCAGTGTGGTTTTTGTCAAGATGAAGAAAACACAATAATATAAACAAACACATTCACATACAACAGTATTCTGGAGGACTAATTTGCATTCAAACAAACCATAGAAGTAAACTGGGAGCAAGTGAAATGAACCAGAAAATACATCTGGGGACGGTTTTCTTCACATACGCAGTAGTTCTCCCCAACGGCTGGAAACAAACACTCAGGAGGATAAAAGGTGGAGTTCTCCGTTACGGGGGAGGTTTAGCCTGGTCCTGTGTTCGTCCAGCGTCTCAGAGACCCTGTGAGGACCGGCACTGAGAGTTAACCCGAGACTGGGAACGCTCGGACCCCGGAGGAGGACTGAGACTCACTGACGAAGCCTCCAACACGAGACGAGAGGACGAGACACAGCGTCGAAATTACTGCAACCAGTCATGACGACGCGTTGGGGAATTATTGTATTAGACAATGAAAAGAAAAACAAAAAGCTGGAAAAAAGAACAACACATTTTTTTATGTGTAGTTTTACAGATTAAAATATAAAAATATCTTTCCAAAATTAAAATTTCACATATTGCATCATAGGACACATTGGAGATCCACTTTCATGCACAGACTGCAGTTTTGAATGGTGGGTGGTTTGACACAGCCTGGTGAAATGATCCTATTTAGCACCATCCAATCCCATGGTTTTACCTTCTCTACTGCAGCACGTTTCAGATACGCTGTTACACACCCAGCAAGAATCTCCAGTCCCCCTTTTAGCCCCCAACCCCGGTTTACTTGTGTGACCTGACATGATATTGTAGTTATTTCCGTAATGTCACCATCTGCAGATCAAAATAAATACACGTCAAACTGTTTATAGAACTGAGATTTAGAGACACTTGACCTGCTTCACATTTATCTTTTGTTTATTTATCAGCTACACTTTTTTAAAACTTATTTTTTTTCCTTTTTAAATGAAGATGGGGTTATTTTTTGTTACTACCTACTTCATGAAAATGTATGAAATTGTTTAGAATTTTTTTCTTTTCCTTTTGAGTTGTGAGGTTTTAAATCTGAACATAAAGTATGGGGGGGAAAAAAACAAAAAAAACAAAAAGAAACAGGTTACAAACCAGAACAGCGGAGTGTATCCATCCCAGAAGGGGGAACTGAAAGCTTCGAGAGGAGCTTCTGTCTTCGGAAGGTTTCTGGTTTCAATCCAAAGACGTTACAAAGACAAACAGGTTTTTTTTGTTGGTTTTTTTTTCTTTTCTTTTTTTACCGGAGTGCATTTCCCCAGCGGTCCAAAGAACCTGTCCAGGGTGTGGAGGTACTTCACGTTGTCTTTGGCCTCGTTGGCCACGACGGTGATGTCTCCATCCTTACACAATCAATAAATCAATCAGGATATTAGCAACACAAACTTAACTGCTGTGAACCAAACTCAGTTCGTCTAAACCTTAATTTAAAGTGCTGTCTTTCAGAAGCTGACCAGCTCTCTCCAGGTTCGTAGCGTGCGGGACTTGGCGACCTGCAGAACTCCCAGAGTCCTTTTCACCAGAGGGCGCTTGACCTCCTCCATCAGACTGACACGCACACGCACACGCACACACACACACACACACACACACACACACACACACACACACACACACACACGTTATAACCAGCAGTTTACCAAAGTTAGAAATTTGTAAATGAATTTAAAAAAAAATAAAATCAAGACTCAACGGACAAGATATGAATGAACAAGACTAGAGTTGTGCAGCAGATGGGACTGGATTAGAGACTAAACCTCCACAGACTGAGATTAAAAGACTAAACAAGAATATTTGATGATGGCATAAAACAAAGTAGCATTTACCTGTGAAAGGTGACCATGCGCCTCTTCCAGTGGTCCAGCTCAGCTGATGGTCCGACGTCGTCGGCCTCCTTTCTCATCTGCTCGCTCTCCGTCAGCACCTGCTTGATCTGATCGGTCCACAGGGAGACCACACCCTCCAGACGCTCCACCAGCTCGCTGTTTTTGGCTGAGGGTGAAATCTAAATTTTAAGTTTCTTAAAATTGTCAATTCGACAACTATGGATGAAGCCTTTTGGTTAAAAATGCGGCAACACCTCGTCGTACGATCTTTACGTTGACAACTTTGCGTCTTCTGAGCAGCTGGTGCAAAAACGTAATTTTTTTTTTGGGGGGGGGCAATCAGAGTAACAGGGAACCAGATCCACAATTGAACCAGTTATCAGAACCCATCCCTCGGTTTCCCCTCATAGGCCTAGTGAGGAACTAGAAGTGTCTTCTTTCTTCTAACACCACTCTTGTAATAGACGCCTGTGTGTATGGTCCTATAGATTGTTTATTTCCACCCGGTCGGTCCTCATCACCTCCTTTTGACATGTTATTGTGCTGCCTCCAGATTAATTTATTATGTTCAACCTTTTGAGTATCGCGTGAATGAACTTAGATTTTTCTTTTCATGTCGTACCATTAAAGTGGTCCGTCCCACATGGGATTACACGACCCACAAAAATATGAAATAGAAACGTCGACTTCGAAATTCTCTGCTACCACCTTTAACCTTTTTGACAGCAGGTAAATTTAAGTTGTAATGTATTTATTTATTTTCATATTTATTTATCGTTGTTCCTGTTTTTCATTTTCTTCTTCTTGGATTATTCATGGTTTAATTTATTTCTGTTTTATTGTGTATCTCACTTGTTCGTGTAGGGGGTTTGTTTTACTGTAAATACTCTGATTAATTCTCTGCTAATAAAAACACCTTGATGAAAATACATGTATATGAGAATTTGAGGCAACCAACCGACAAAAACGCAACTTTTACTAAAATGAAGGAAAGTGGTGGTTCTATTGATGTCGCTTCAGTTTTCTCGCGTGACAAAGCTTGCGACAGATCTGGACCTAAACTCGGCGGCGGCTGGCCTTCCTACCTGCGGCGGTGTAGTCCGCAGGGCTGCGCAGCCGGCTGATGGCATCAGGGAGGTCGACCTGCTGCAGCCGGAACTTCGTCTCCATGTTGAGGCCGGCCGAGCTCAGGTTGCTGACAAACCGGTCCAGGGAAGACAGGAAGGACTGGACGTCTGGACGGGACGCCCCCTCCCGCACGGAGCCCCACGCCTGGACACGGAAAAAAGGGTCAGCACCAGACACGAAGGTCAAAACGTCCAAATCAGGCCGAGCGAATGGAGGAGCCAAGGGCTTCGCAGTGCGCTGTTATTTGACTCCTTCTGGCCTGTTTGAAACCGTTTCAGTAGCTTGACCTTTTTGACTGACGGACAGTCACCACACAACTAGACTCTGGATCCAGACACAACCGTCTGACCTCGTATTGGCTAGCTCACCTGCTGTCTCTGGGTATGTGGCGGATGCACCTGCAGCCCCACACAGCTTCTGATTCGTACATCACACTCAGACTTTCTATTCTTAGTGCACACATGCAGCTAACTTCTGTACAGCCACACTAAAGTTTGCTTTACACCCGTTTCTTTTGAGTTATCGGTGCTGAGGCTGCTGCTGCTGGAGGGACGTCTTGTGAGTCCAGAGCAAAAGATGTGCCCACCAATGCAGAGCTGCTAAATACAGGACGTGGCCAATCAGACCGTACCAAGTGCACCCCACATCACGGGGGAACTGGGATTTTTAGTTCGAAGTTTATGCTTATTTATTTAGAATTTGTTATTTTCTTGATACTTTCGTTCGGGTTACTGTTCAAATAGTTAAAGTGACAGAATAATTGTGCCGTTTTGTTCTGTTTGTGGTTAAGCTGGTGTTTGTTTTTGCCCCTTCTGTTTCTAGAATGCTCTGACCAGCCAGTATATATATCTTCCCCTTTGAGAGCAGTTTGTTGGGAGGCAACAGTGGGTCACGTGGCTCGCGGGCTGCCGGACATCCATGCGAAAACCGTTTGTTAGCTTAGACTGGTTAGATATTTCATGGCCCTGACGCTTTGTAGCATAAGTTAATTTCTAAAAGCCCCCCAGCCCCTCGCCGGGTACATGCCGGGTCATTTAACCGCATCAACGAGCGACTACGATGTGTGTTTGTATTTGTGCGTCTATACACTCTTCAATAATAATATGGGTGAAAAGTCAAAACTCCCGGTACAGAGGTGTTTTTTTGTTTTCTCTCTCTTTACTTTTTCCCTTATAATAAAATGTCTGAATATTTATCAAAGCCTGCATTACTCTGTGTTTTTACTGTGTACAGATCAGCCAATCCGGTGTGCAGGTTCCTCACTGCTCAGGAGCTGAACGCACACGAGGCGTTTATACTGGCAGCAATACGTTTTTGTCTGGGCGGCGAAAGGGAGGCCGGCGTCGCGGTTGTGAAGTCAGGACTTCATCGGCAGAGCAGCAGCTCCGAAACGTCTCGGAAGCGACCGCTGCTTAACACGTCGTCTCAAGGGGCCACGTTTCAGTCACTGTTTCATATTCGTTCCGTCTCCAGACAAACATGTCAATGAGAACAGCTTTGTTGGGAATTCAGATGCATTAAATTACTGTGAATGTGAGAGCAGAGAGCAGGAGAGAAGCAAACGGATAAGGGGCTGAAACCAGCCACATTCTAGGCTTTAACCTTGTTTTGTTTAAAGTTATTAATTATCTACATCTTCATTTACTGATAATTTGGTTGTTAATACGTTAATTAATAATCCAGGTCATGTTCAGAATGTCTCATAATTTGTATAAATTTTTTCTTGGCCAGATGTTAACAAGTTTAAATTATGTTAATAGATCTCCCATCTATAAATATATTTCTACCCAATACACAGAGATTTTCAACCTCACGTGTGTCTGAATGGAAAAAACACAAACGATTAAAATACATTTATCACTGAAAGACAGGAGACTCTCCTCCTCTACCCGAATATAATATTCTCCATGATAAAGATTAAACAAAAAAAATCACGAATCACTAAGAGCAAAATCTTCAGTCTACAGTCAACACAGATCCATTATTTTTAATTAGATGGCGAATCGGAAAACAAAAACTGCACAGGGTACCTTTAATCTGCGACTGAAAACCAAAAAACGAGACGGAGGTCGAAATGAAAGAATCCTTTCAGGTGTCATTCAGGTTGTGTCAAAGCTGAAACCATCCAGCAGAACGGATGGCGGTGTGTACCTGCTGCGACCTGAGGGCCGGTACCATGATGTGAGCCAGCAGAGTTTCCAGGCTGTTCAGGATGCCGCCGTTACTGCAGTCCAACATGCCGAAGTTCACCTCCTGTAAGCACACAGCATGCGGAGAAGAGATTACACAGGTGGGTTAGAGTTGCTCCTTCAGGGTCCACATTTTCTGACCAAACACATCATAATAAGTCAGTGAGGTCCAGTGAGAGAACCAGCTTTCTGTGTCTGGATCGGAAGGACCACGCCGAGTCACTGACCTGCTGTACGTTAGCGGTGGTTACCTCCCTGTCAGTGGTCCTCAGGAAGAACAGACACTTCCCCAGTAGAGGCTGGAAAAAACACAAAGGGACTGGGTTCCGTTTCATTTCAATCAGGTGCACTTGGATCAGGTACAGTGATCGACAGACGAAGACAGAGAGGAGACTCCGTCCTACTGTGCTGCCGTCAGAGGGCAGTGTGTAGTGCAGATATTTATGGATAGAAACTTTCTGAACCTGCCTTGAAAACTGCAACGATGGCTCAGAAAGTGAAACTCAAGCATCTCTGAGTCCAGAAAAAGAAACTGCGTGTGAGCAGAAGCTCTGAATGATGTTTTTCTGCCTGCAGGAAAAAGTTCTACGGTCATAGTCAGACTGTCTCGGGCTGCTCGGGGACGAACTTCGGCCGACACGTATTCACATTCACATCCCTACTGTCTCACTATAGATGCAGCAAGCGGTGCTCAGGTTAGACAGACCAGCGATCTGTAGCAGTTTAGGTCAGACTAGACCTGGAACCACCAATTAGAGATTTACAGGTATGTGGAACCCAACGACAGCACTGCTGCAGATGGAAACAGTGCAGCTGATAAACTAAACTTAAAAAGGCTCAAATACTTAAAACCGCGATCAGGATTCATTAGCATCAATTTTGGCAAGTAGCTTTTTAGCTCAAGCTCTTCTCGGTGTTTCTCACGGACACAGCAACTCGGCACAAGCGAGTCTACTTGCCCTGGGTCAGATTAGTCCGCATGCAGTTTTCAGGCTGTGTTATATCTTGTAAGATGAAGGTGTCTCGTATCACCTTGCTAACCGCCAAACAAATCGGCTCGCGGGATTTTCTTCCATGGCAACACGCCACAGACATCACAGCAGCAGTTACTATCTCTGAGGCAGGACAATGGTGAGCAACCAGGCGTTGAGCAGCGTTGTTCTGAGCTCGGAGTGAAACTAAATACATGTTGACATACATGTCACAGAGTCGCACCTTGGCTACGCCGGCAGCACGTCAACCGCACAGCAGCAGCTTCGGTCCTTCACTGCTGCGTGGTCGGTAGTTTTCTGGCAGCTAACAAGCCTAATACACAATCTCTGTAGTTATGTGTGTACCAGTGGTTTATCGAAGGGAAACAGACGTGAGGGGTTAGTGTGAAATAACTCTCCTGTTACATGTTGTAACTAGTGAATATCAGTGGATCTGCTGGTTTCTAGAAGCTGCATCAGAGGCCTGTGAGACAGACGACTGGAAAATGTGGCCGAACCTCGTCCGATGAAGACATGCTGTCGCTCCGAGAGATGCCTGAAGAGTGAAGCTGCAGAGCGGAGAAACGTCTCAGTCTCATCCCGCTCTCACGGCAAACGAGCAAGCGTGACACTGTATTGAGAGCCATTGTTTGGCAGCGAAAGCTCAACTGTGACCCTCAGATTTTCTGGTCCAC
Organism: Xiphias gladius; assembly: GCF_016859285.1. Classification (NCBI taxonomy): domain Eukaryota; kingdom Metazoa; phylum Chordata; class Actinopteri; order Istiophoriformes; family Xiphiidae; genus Xiphias; species Xiphias gladius. The sequence continues at coordinate 22,592,054 of NC_053404.1, forward strand.
ACAACCCCTTTCCAGTGGCGTTCCAGCGTTAACAGGAGGTGGATGTTTCAAAGGTGTCAATTTCATTTGAAGAACGGAGGAGAGGTTTTGTTTGTCCCTGCATCCCAGGTGGAAATGTTACGTACCGCAACTCTGATTGTATTAAAGCTCAGGCACGGCAGAGAACACCTGAGAAGATGGGGCTGCCAGTTTTCAGACACAGCTCCGAGCTTTTCTGAGCCAGACCCAATGTGTAATTAGGTGCTGGTTAAGCAGTTCAGGCCTACCTCAGAGCTCCCTGTAGTGAGGAAGAGTTTCCTCTGAGCCACAGCGGAGGCCGCCGCGTCCGCAAAGGAGGAATGACTGGAGGACAGACTCTGGCAGGAAAAACATAAGAGACAACAACAGAGAGAAATATGGACGCAAAGTACAGAGAGAGTCACGGCGCAATAATGAGAAAGGGATGATTCAAGGAGAGATTAGGAAAAGACAGGAAGAAGGAGCGATGAGACACAGAGATTGATTTTAGAAAAAGCGTGAGAACGTAGAGACAGAAGACAAAGTAAAACTCTAGATGTCATATGAATTACAATATATTTTATGTGAGAAAAGTTACCTGCTTCACGTTCTGATAGAAGAAAATCAGCTTCTTGGATCCGTTCACAGCAAAGAAATCATCAATGAGACTGAACTGGAAGAGTCAGACACGAATGATCCAAAGATTAAACCCTGATTGTTTCTAGTTTCTAGTTTAAGAAGCAGACTGCCATACTACCTTGTCATCAGAGATGAGGGCATCCTCCACCTCCGCCTCCCCCATGGTCCCGGCATCTGCCAGCCTGCCGATCAAGTACATGTGTCGGGCGTCCAGCGTCCCTCGTCTCTCCTCCTTCATGGCTCTCGCCTGCTTTGCTATCTCTCTCCTCGCCTCATTGGACAGCAACACTGTCCTTTTGGCAGACACCTGGACAGAACGTGGTCACTAAAATGCTGTACAGAGGAGCTTCCCGGGGTTTTATGAAAGCCTTTATGAATGATGCTGGGGGTCGGAACAAAGCCTTGGAAGTCCGCCGATCTCCCCAATCACTGTATAGTCAGTGTATTTAGACCTGCAGTAACTGATTTATTATTTAAAAGAAATGAACACAACATTAACATATCGTCGTCTTTCAAGTTGATATGTTAAACTCGTTATCAAACAGCTGAGTCCACCTGATGGATCTAGGTCCAGTACTCCCTCTCTTTTAGCTCTGGTTTTGGTCTCCACCAGCTCCCGAGGGAAACATCTGGCAGGTAGCGGACAGTGGCTTTTTTACAGCTGTTTCTCTGAAAACATCTGCCTGCTGCCGTGGCTGAAAACGACACTCTGAGAGCGGCGAGCGTGAACCGGAGCAGTAGAGCTGTGGTCCGGACGGATAAACGACAACTAAACATTCAACGCAGCAGCGATAAGGTGAAGTTAAGCAGTTAACTGTTCACTGTGGTGTGTTTTTAATTATTATAACTCTTAAATGCCTACATCGTAGTGCCTCCTGTGGCCGGCTGCTGTTACTGTTCACTCACCGAGATGCCAGCTGTTGGGGAGGGAGCAGCCGCCGGAGACGACACGTGATTGATGGCTCTCGGGTTCTGACCTCCTATTCGCCGGTGCCCTCTGTCAGTCACATCTGGGGGTCGGAGGAGAAAGCAGTGGAAGCGAACAGAAAAAAACCCAAATTTTTATTAATTTCTATTTTTTACATTAGAATGAACAGTATCAGTGAAAGCATTAGCCTTTCTGTTAGGTTCGGCTTCAGAATTAGTTTTAATGTACGCTGTGATCATGGTGCCAGTTTGTGGATCAGAGTGTTGTCTGTACCTCTGCGGAGGTGAAGCTGAGGTGGTCTGAGTTTTGTTAAGGCTCTGTCTGCACCTTTTTCCTCCTCCTCCTCCTCCTCCTCCTCCTCCTCTTCCCGAGGGCCGCCCAGGTTCTCCAGCCCAGGATTGAGGCTCTGTTCTGGGGTAGGCTGGACTCTTAGTCTTCTTGCCTGGAGCTCTGTGCTCAGGGAAGGAGTGGAACGGTTCAGCCCAGGATCAGAGCTGTCAGCCGGGGGAACCATGGACACCTGGTCCCTCTGTGAAACCTCAGCTGGAGACTGAGAGTCTGGATCTGCCATCTGAGAGTCAAGTGGGAAATCATCATGTGTCGTGACACCACATGTTCACTGACTTACAATGAGTTAGTCAGGTTTAATAAGGGCCAAGGTCGTTTTGAGGCCTCACATCACAGAGGCAGACCACATCTGTATAGCTAAGATGTCACCCAACCATTTAAGTCTGGAAAACATCTAGTCAGACTCAGTAAAGCCTGACAAATTTAGACCAATCAGTGAGCGTTTCGCCATCTCTCCATACTCATGGAAAGACATCAGAAACTCTGATGGGATCAGATAGAAACTCGTGACCATAAATGCTCCTGTTGAAAACCCTGAACGACCCAAATGCCTTTGAGCCTCAGAGTGAACTGCTGGAGCTGCTGCAGAGTGAGGCTTAAAGGCGGCAAAAGAGGAAGAGAGTGGTGACCGACCTGTGCGTTGTCTGACTTGCTGAACACCCGGAGTCTGAGGCCGAGTCCCCGCCGCTCTGAAAAACTCCAACAAATACGAAAAAATGAATCACGAGGCACCGAGACGAGAGAGAGAGAGAATGGGGAAGGAAATGAAGACTGGCTCTGCAGAGGAAAGTTTTCCTGTTCCCATGGTAACCCTGCTAAGGCGGTGTGTGTGTGTGTGTGTTAGTGACCCGGCAACTGAACACACAACAAAGCCGCCTCCTTTGTGAGGATCGAACCAGGACAGTGTGTTGTTGACCGATGCAGCCAGTTCCTCTGCTGCATTTTTTTTACACGACACGACATCATACGTTGATTTGGCAGCTCACAATAAGTCGAGTTGGGCCCGTGTGTCTGATCTACACCACGGGGGTGGGGCTCTCTTTGCACGGGCGGGGCATGGTCAGGTGGGCGTTTTGGAGGAGAAACACCTGTCACCAGAGACCCGTCAGAACCCACTGGACATTTACGTGAGGGCGTGCACAGCAGCCGAACGGTCGCCCTCGCCGCCAGTAAACGCATCACTAACCCCGGTGCTTACGGGCGAGGAGACTGACGGCATCATGCTTGGTCCTTAGCCCCTCCCGGTGCGTTACTGGGGCAGACCGACCAACACGCGGGCGTCAAGGTTTGGTTGCGTCCCATCAATGAAAGAGGCTGTAAAGAGCTCACTCATCACTTGCCTCTGTTACTTACTGGTTCGGATGCTTTTGTTAATTATTCACAGTCTAGGTGTTGACCCTTGACCCCCCCCCAGTCCTTGAACCACAAGGACTGGAACCGTGATGCCGGTTGCAACACTGATCGTGCAAACTGTTTGTATGAAGAGTAGCATGTCAGGAGCCCGTAGTCCCTTCTGCCGGCCATCAGGTCGCCCGTTATTGAGTTCGTGTGTTTACCGGAAGGAAGCAGAGCCGAGATTGATGCACAAGCGGAGGAGAGACTTTTCAGTGCGGGATGAGAATCGCAGCTGACGCGTGAAAAACTTCAGTTCTGTTCAGTCAGAGGAAATACACAGGAAATCCAGAGAGTAAATGTAACGGGTGGCTTTATTTAACAGCATAAACACAGGAAACATGACAGTCTTTACAATAACTGGGTCCCTGCTGAGATCTACACGCAGTCTGTCCGATGACCTCTGCAACCAACCTCCCGGGCATTCAGTACCGTGACGTGGTAGATGGCTGCAGTACCGTATCATTCCGCACGGTGGCGGTAACACATGAACGCTGACAGTGATAAGTGCAGGTTTCAGCGCAGACAGACGGTCACATGTTTCAAAGCATCGAGACTTTCAGACAAAATTTAATCGTTATTACAAAACACAATTTATTGTACTTTGCCTCCAACACCTCAGAAACACCTCATCTAATGATATAGTTACTCTGGGTGGCACTGCCCCGGCCTCCAGCACCACCGTTGGGAATGTGGGAGTTCTCTCTGATCAGGATACGTCCTTTCATTCCCACATAAAACAAACTTCAAGCTCTGCCTCTTTTCACCTACGTAACATTGTAAAAATCAGGCACATCCTGTCTCAAAAAGACGTAGAAAAACTAGTCCATGCCTTTGTTACCTCTAGGCTGGATTATTGTAACTCCCTATTATCAGGCTGCTCCACCAAGTCCTTAAATACTCTCCGGCTCATCCAGAATCCTGCAGCGTGAGTACTGACAGGAACTAGGAAGAGAGATCACAAGGGATTCTCCTGTGTTAGCTTCTCTGCATTGGTTCCTTGTAAAATCCAGAATACAATTTAAAGTCCTCCCCATCACCTACAAAAGACCTCAATGGTCAGGAACCATCATATCTTAAAGAACTCATAGAACCCTAATACCCCACCAGAACACTGTGCTCCCAGAACTCAGGCTTGCTTGTGGTTCCTGGAGTCTCCAGAAGTAGAATAGGAGGCAGAACCTTCAGTTATCAGGCTCCTCTACAGTGGAACCATCTTCAGGTTTGTGTCCAGGAGGCAGACGCCCTCTCCAGGTTTAAGAGGAGGCTTAAAACCTTCCTTTTTGATAAAGCTTACAGTCAGGGCTGGCTCAGGCTTGTTCTGAACCAGCCCCTAGTTATACTGCTATGGTCCTAGACTGCCTTGTTACTAACTTGGCTGCTTCTCTCTCCCGTAGCTTTGTTCTTCCTCGTCTCTCTCCTCTCTCCTCCTGTTGCTTTCTGCAGGTATTTCTGCCCCTGATGCTGCAGAGTCTGTATCTGTGGCTGTAAATATAAAAAAAGAGTCTAGTCTAGACCTGCTCTACATGAAAAGTGCACTGTGATAACTTGTGTTATGATTTGGTTTCTATATAAATAAAACCGACTTGGACTGAATTGAAGTGAAAAAATGTTGAGGATCTTTGGAAGCCTGCCCAAACAAGTCCCTACTTAAGATCACCCAGAATACACCCATGCACCAAGACCTGAACACAAACCAGAACCTAAACCCCATCAGACTAAGGCCAGACTCCGGTCCAAGTGGAGGAGGTGGTTGAGTGTGGAGCAGAAGGAGTCTCGGGGATGATGGTGGACTTGACTTTGTGTCCGACAGTGGAGCTGTTCTCGGCAGCACTGAGAGGCATCTCCACGTCTTCCGATTCCTCCGTCAGTCACCGCTGGATGGAGCTCTCCTCTCCACTCTACCTCCCAGCAACTCGGCCCAGTCAGAGCCTCTCTACACTCAAGCTGCTGCTGCTGCTTCCACCTCTCTGGATCATCAGGACACAGCTCATCCTCCCTCAACACACACACACCGTCCTCTTCACTCTCACCTTCAGGAAGATCATCACTTCCATCTGTTGAGAGAAGGAGACAGACAACAGATGGAGGCCATCACTGAAAATGTCTTCAAGAACCAAATGACAGATTAACAGTTTCAGGTCAGATTTGATGGTAGGACAGTTTGATGAATGAGGACCACCAGCTTTGTTTCCTGTAGACGCGAACACATCAAACACATGACCACAACAAGCTTCTGGCTGATCTGATTGGCTGACTGTCCTCTCTCTCTCTCTCTCTCTCTCTGTCTGTCTTCTCATCCAATCCTGAAGCTTGTCACCACTCTCCTCTCACAGCTTCACTGAGGAAAGCAGCCACTGAGAAGGTCGGAGGTTTACAGGAAACACTGGATCTTTGCTTTGATACCAACTGTGTTTAGTACAATACTGCTGAAAGCAGCAGGGACCGACTCCAACGCTCTACTGACCTCAAAGTCTCCAGTCTACAGTCTGGACTCTCCACAAGACCAGACAGATCCTTCACATCTGAATCCCGCAACTTGTTTCCATTCAGCCTCAGTTCTCTCAGATGGGAGGGGTTGGACTTCAGAGCTGAGACCAGAGAATCACAGCTGATCTCTGACAAACTGCAGAGACTCAACCTGAATAAAGAATAAAACATGCAACTTGATAAGACAGATGTTTTGACTGAAGTCCCAGAGTTTATAAAAATGGAAACTGCAAACACCTGAACCCAACAGGACGCAGGTGAACAACAGTAAAATACAATATTATTATTAATGACAACATGATGCTGCTGCTTCAATAAAGACGCAGTGACTTCAGCTCTTACACTCTGCAGCTCCACCAGTGGCTCCGTTTCTACAAACTCATGTTGTGCAGCCAAGCACAAGTAAAACAAAAAAAATACAGAAAAGTATTTAAGATTCTACAGAAGATCCCAAAGTTTCCAAAGATACCAAATATGTAAGGCTGGATTTTTTTGAAATATGAACAAATTGATGCATAATACATTTATTCTGATAATCAGACTGAACTGTCACCTCAATATTCATCCTGATATGGTTCATGTCAGTTGATTTCTGTTTTTGGGGATGGGTGGGTGTATTTGGTTACAGCAAAACAAAACAAAATCAGTACTGTGTAGGAATCTGTCCAGCTGCCACCATTTTCAGTCGAGTTTTAATATTTCAGTCAGAATGAGCAGTAGACGATTTGAGGGGGGATGCCATCCCCCTTGTTAGCAAAATGACCTGCCATCCCCCCTCTCCACTGCCTGTAATATTTCTTTAACATTCCTTTAAAATGTCAATGATCCTTTAGTAGCATCTGTGCTGCTGTAAGTACACCCCAGACCAAGACACCTCTACAACAAAATATCTCTCTGACCACACCGCGCTCAGCTGCTACTGGTACCTAATAGTTTATACCGTCAAAACTACAGTGTGTTTTGAAAAATAAGCATTATTAACGTGCTAAATATCCACATCCCGTAAAAGAATAAGCCTACACAAAATATGTATTTAGCCTAATTGTAGTTCTATGAAATTGAAATTATAATCACAATAATAATATCAAAAATTAGGCTACGCCTACAGTGGCATGAAAAAGTTTGGGCACCTCCGGTCAAAATTTGTAATCTGTTGCTGTCAATAGTTAAGTGAGCAGAAGATGAACTGCATTATGTTTGAGTCAAAATAAGGAAAATGGCACCATACAAAAGTTTGAGCACCTGAAGAGATTTGAGCTCTCAGATAACTTTTACTAAGGCCTCAGACCTCAATTAGATTGTTAGAGCTCTGGCTCGTTCACAGTCGTCGTTAGGAAAAGGCCAAGTGAGGCAAATTTCAAAGCTTCATGAATGAAGCTTGTCCCTCGTCCATAGGAAGATAGCAAAGTGTTTTCAGGTCGCCGTTTCCTCAGTTCCTAATGTAATTGAGAAATGGCAGTTAACAGGAACGGACCAAGAAAACTTTGAGAGAGAACTGCTGGTAGGATCGCTAGAAAGGCAAATCAAACCCCCCGTTTGACTGCACCAGACCTTCAGGAAGATTCAGCTGACTCTGGACTGGTGGTGCGCTGTTCTACTGGGCAGCGACACCTGCACAAATATGACCATCATGGAAGAGTCATCAGAGGAGAAACCTTTCCTGCATCTTCACCACAACATTCAGGGTCAGAAGTTTGCAACAAGCCTGATGCATTTCAGAAACAAAAATATATATATATTTTTTTTTTTTTTTGCTGTTCTCACCTGTTATTTTTCAAATAAAACAAATGTTTGTGCTACAAGTTCAGTGTTTATTGGACAATATAATTTAATAATTATTTCAGAGTTTAGTAAATGCCCCTAAAATCAGTAGGGGGGTACTCCCATTGGGCCAAACCGCCCCTTGTTAAAAGATAACAAATCACCGACTGAGTTTGAGATTCTCGTTCAGAAAATGTTGGGACCAGCAATGAATGTTTTTTTAGTGTCTGATGACATGGAAAACCAGAAAAGCTGAAATTTCCGGAGAAATATATGATATGCCAGCTGCCCCGTCAGCCAATGTCAATGCTGAAAGGCATGTGTGCAATGGCCACAAGGTGGTGCCGTCAGTCACTTGAGTTATACCATTTTATTTCCATAGGCCACGCCTACTCAACTCTAGGACAATGGTAGGGACAATAGAAAAACAATTCCAGCTGTTGTTTGGAGTGGTCCAAATAGGGTATGTACTAAGTTTGGTGTAGTTTGGATGAAATACGGAGAATACAGAGTGAAAGATGTGAAAAAATTCAAAGCGGTGGAAAATCCAGTCAGTCGAAAACTGTAGGACAAGTTACACACCAAAAATTCTGCAGAAGAATAAGAAAAAGGAAAAATAATAGTACATTTACAGGATAATAGTAGCTGTTCTTTGCATATTCAGTGTGAGCACACTTAACTACTAAAATCTGAAAAACTATGACGTGAAATTTAGGGTAAGATTAAGAATTAATTCTCCAGTGGAAGATTTTTTTCTTTTGCTTCGCATTGCTCTGCCACAGTCACTGGACTAAACCACTGAAGAAGAAAACAGACATTAGCATGAAGATACTCAGTGTGGATCAGTATAATATCAGCCTCATCTCTGCAGTTTAGTGTCAACACAACTTTCACATCAGATTAACCTCAGCACAGAACTAAAACATGGTGTCTGACCTCAGAGTCTCCAGTCTGCAGTCTGGACTCTCCAGAAAACCACACAGCAGCTTCACCCCTGAATCCTGCAGCTTGCTGTTTCTGCTCAGGTCCAGTTCTCTCAGATGGGAGGGGTTGGACTTCAGAGCCGAGACCAGAGAATCACAGCTGATCTCCGACAAATTGCAGGCGAACAGTCTGAATAAAGAATAAAACATGTGACGTCAGAGGACAAAGCTCCTGCTTGAAACCGTTCAATGTTTCAGAATCTGTTCAGAATGTAGAAGTTTAGAAAGTGGAAACTCCAAACACCTGAACCCAACAGGACGCAGGTGAACAACAGTAAAATACAACAATTGAAGAAGAGCTCTCATTAATACCAATGACAACATGCTGGTAATTTAATGTTGTGATTTCAATTTGATAGGATTGTTGGTGGTGGCGGCGGAGTGCGGGGTGAGGGTTTGGGGGGATAGGGAGGTATTGCTGTAACCAATCAGTACCGGGTGAGTATTCGTCCAGGGGCCGTCATTTTCAGTCGACAAGGAAGCTGCAGTTTCTAGGAGCCGATAATGTAGAGGAAGAAATATGTGATGATTTAGGAACTTTTGTTTATGTTACTCGACTTACAACAACCTGTGCAGCCGCAGACATCTCATCCACACTGTCACCTTCCCTGTGGAGATTTTTCTGTCACTATTTTCCATGTGACAGAATGTCAGAAGTCGGTAGTAGCCAACTGGTTATCTGGGAAGAAGCTGTCATTGAACACAACATCAGACCTTTTTAAATAACTGAACTGGTCCGAGATGTGGGCAGAATCAGAGGTCTAGAACCAGGATATGAGAACCTTACAGGATTTGTATTTCATGGAACAGGGCATTCATAAAAAAGTCTCCAGTTCTAATATTTCAGTCAGTAAGAGACTCACATTCATGTTGGAACCAGCAGATACTGATTGTTTGATTGTTTGATAACCTGGAAACCTATTTAAATTTGGAAAACTGATGAGAAATTTAAGGTGAGATTAAGAGAAAATTATCCAGTGGAGGATTTTTTTTCTTTTGCTTCTTTTGCTTCTTTTGCCACAGTCACTGGACTAAACCACTGAAGAAGAAAACAGACATTAGCATGAAGATACTCAGTGTGGATCAGTATAATATCAGCCTCATCTCTGCAGTTTAGTGTCAACACAACTTTCACATCAGATTAACCTCAGCACAGAACTAGAACATGGTGTCTGACCTCAGAGTCTCCAGTCTACAGTCTGGACTCTCCAGAAAACCACACAGCAGCTTCACCCCTGAATCCTGCAGGTCCCAGTTTTCATTCAGCTCCAGGTCTCTCAGATGGGAGGGGTTGGACTTCAGAGCCGAGACCAGAGAATCACAGCTGATCTTTGACAAATTGCACTTCTTCAACCTGAATAAAGATTAAAATGTGACGTTAGAAGACAAAGTTCCTGCTTGAAACCGTTCAGTGTTTCAGAATCTGTTCAGAGCTGCAGAAGGTTTAGAATGTAGAAGTTTAGCAAATGGAAGCTCCAAACACCTGAACCCAACAGGACGCAGGTGAACAACAGTAAAACGCAACATTAATATTAATGACAACATGATGCTGCTGGTTCAATAAAGACGTAGTGACTTCAGCTCTTAAACTCTGCAGCTCCACCAGTGGCTCCGTTTCTACAAACTCAGGCTGTGCGGCCAAATTTATTGGAGATTCTACTAAAGATCCTCAAGATCCTCAACAAACATGTCAGGCTGAACTTTGGGGGAAACTTGAACACATTTATATAATTATATATTAAATTAACTATTGCATAGAATGGCAGTTTAGTGTCGACAAAACTTTCATATCATATTAATCTCGAACTAAAAAATGGTGTCTGACCTCAGAGCCTCCAGTCTACAGTCTGGACTCTCCAGAAAACCACACAGCAGCTTCACTCCTGAATCCTGAAGGTTGTTTCTACTCAGGTCCAGTTCCCTCAGATGTGAGGGGTTGGACTTCAGAGCCGAGACCAGAGAATCACAGCTGGTCTCTGACAAATTGCATTCCCACAACCTGTATAAAGAATAAAACATGTAGATAAAAATCATTTATAATCCAATCAGATTTGTCCTAATCAATGAGCTTTCCTCTAAAATGAGTAGAGTGACTTTGTCCTTCTGTCATCGTGGATCACCACAACATCAGCCTTCTACAGACATCGTCCTGATGTCACCAGAACATTCATACACCTGTTCATGTCAACACAGATTCATAACATGCTGCTGAACCTCAGTCCAGTCTGTCATTAGGAGATCCACATCAAATCAGACTGGTTGGACTGAAATTCTCTTCATAATTCTTGCTTTACATGACCGTCCTCTTCCTGTATTCGACAGCTGAGTAGGTTTGTGTAATTAAACGATGTTAATGGAGAAGTTCATGTTTCTTGACTAAAAACCGTCGCGTCATATGTACATTAAAGGAGTTGCTGGTAGCAGTCATCTTTCCTGCTGTCCATACTGACCGTGAAGTGGCCTCTTCCGAACAACTACACTGCCAAAAATTACTTAATGAGTATAGTTGAAGCTGAATGAAACTTCAGCAGTCTGAGTCAGACAAATCCAGTGGGTGTCTACGAGTTAAGATTCTTAAATTAATATGTGAAACTCAGACTGTCGAAGCTTCATATGAGTTTAAGCTGAACGTGAGACAACATTTTTACACAGGACAAGACTGTGGATTTTCTCCTCCTTCTCCTAACATTAGAGTCAGGTTATAGGAGGACTGCTTCACAGACAGTATGTACAGCGGGAGCGATTACTGACACTGTCACTCTTTGTCACTCATGTACATATGGGAACATGAGTACTGTATTAAGATAGAATCGACAAAATGTGAACCTGTCCTTTAAGACGAGGATGTTTCCAGTGCAGACTGTATTTGGTTTTTATTGAAATCTGAAGGTCTGTGGCTTCGAATGATGTGGCAATGCTGACATACAACAGAACAACAGTTAGATCCGTTGTAAAGAATAACTTGGAAATAACTTTGAACGTTAGAAAACTTACTATTATTATTATTTCTTAGAAATCTCAAATTTGATATTGTCATTCATAATCATCAGTTATGCGACTTTAACTAGGTGCAGTATTTGTTTGCTGCAGAGAGATGCAGCTTTTGTCATGTTAAAAGTGACAGCAGAAACAGAAGATCTGTGAGTGTGTGCTGCCGTTTAATTTTCATCAAACAATTTAAAACTTTACTGATAAAAATATCTCTTCATACACTCCACGTTAAATTTCTGAAGGATAAATAAGTGAGATGATTCTTCGCTTCTGACTGGTGGGGAGTCCCAGGTATTTGACCTCTCTGGGGTTGTTGTCTAGGCCATTGGTGTCACTTGGTTCATTAGTACTCCCGGCTGGTCTGTATGTAACACCCTTGTTATAAAGAAACCCTTGTTATTAATGACATCAGTGGCCATTAAGTGAACTACAGACAACATCCCGTTGCTCATACTCGTGCTCACGCTCTGCGGGTCAGCCTGGGCATCGGCCAAAACAGTGGCGTGACATACACGAGACTTAACGTGATTGACCGGCATCACGTTGATAGATGAGGGAACTAAAGTTACACTGTAATTGCAGTTTGACTATAAACTATAAACTATAAACTTTCCTGTCAAACATTTCCCCACCACATCTCTACTTCTGTCAGCTTTTAAATAAACCCTGCTCAAACCCTGGAGCAATAAGGAAAACCAAGTAATTAGTCATTTGAAAAGAAAGAACATGTCTTTATATTTCTGCTCAGGCAAATCCCAAACATTTATGAACCAAAGGTTTGACTACAGTCGAAGTTCTGAACTGAATATCTACAAAAAACTACATAAGCAGCCAGTCAGTGTACTGACCTCAGAGCCTCCAGTCTACAGTTTGGACTCTCCAGTCCAGCAGACAGCAGCTTCACCCCTGAATCCTGCAGGTTGTTTCCCCTCAGGTCCAGTTCTCTAAGATGGGAGGGGTTGGTCTTCAGAGCTGAGGCCACGACTGCGCAGTGAGTCTCTGAGAGTCCACATGCAGTAAGTCTGTCATGACACATATATTACAAAATAAGTTGTTATGAAAGAGAGCACTTTATATTTACTTGATAACAAAACAGTTTGACATATCCCATTTTGATTATTATCTACTAATTTTTTTAGGCTTCCATTATGTTCACAGGCTATCAGTGTGATCTGATCCCATGTACGACTCCACAAAGTTATCTTGAAGCCATTCTGTTCAGAAAGCCATTTTTATTGTTCTCCATTTTTTTTTTTTTTTTTTTTTTTTTAATTTGACTCCAGAACATTTTCGACACATTCAAATCGGTGAACAATTAGAGTTGGGAAAGATCTCTCTTTGCTAGCTACCTACTACTATCAGGTTTTACTGTTCATATCTGTAAGTAGGAAAACTTAGTGACTGTTTCCAAACGCTGCCAAAATCAAACAAATTGCTTGACAATATTAGACTTGTATACAATTACATTCTGGGCATCTGAAAAAAACTATTCAACACACAAACACAATTACAAAACCAATAAGGTCACATTATTGTCAACATAATGTTATCAGAAAGATGTTAACAAGGTATCAGCAATAAAAACTGACCTTTGGTGTGTAGGAGATTTCTTTTAAAGGTCTGAAAAGGTTTTGAAAATTATACAGATCCTATTTTAATCTCTTGAACATACTAGTCAAGAAATCAGGTATTACCTTATGTCAGTCAAGACATTGCAGAATCTAATTGTGTAATAATGCCTTTAATCAATTACCTGATCACTGTATAACACTGCTGTATTTTGTGATAAATTGCTGCCGTGATAGAACCTAAACCTCAGTTGAAGGACTTTAGAAAGACTGTTGCATCCTGTAGGGTTCAGGTAGATTTGTATGTTTGAAGAACTAAACCACTAGTGTACGCTGATTGAGGATGTTAATGATCCCGTGTGGACTCACTGAGCCTTTCTGCAGTTCCTCACAGCTGGGATCAGTCTCTGTCGTCCCTCCTCTGATGTGTTGTACTTCTTCAGGTCCAACTCATCCAGAACCTCCTCTGACATCTGCAGCATGTAAGCCAGAGCTGAGCAGTGGATCTCAGAGAGTTCCTTCTCTGATCTGTTCTCTGACTTCAGGAACTCTTGGATCTCCTGATGTACTGAGCGGTCGTTCATCTCCATCAGACAGTGGAAGATGTTGATGCTTCTGTCAGGAGAGATATCATACGTGTTCATCTCCTTCAGGTTGCTGATGGTTCCCTGGATGATTTCTGGTCTGTTCTCTGTCTGACCCAGCAGGCCTCTTAAGAGTCTCTGGTTGGACTCCAGAGAGAGACCGTGAAGGAAGCGGACAAACAGGTCCAGGTGGCCATTTTTACTTTTGAAGGATTTCTCCATGGTTCCCCTCAGGAAGACATTGAGAGATAGATCACGGCTATTATTGTTTCCAAAATACTTAGAAACCTTCCTTAGAAAAGACTTAAGGGTTGAGTCCCTGTGTTTGTGGTCTTTTCCCAGGAAGTCCTTCAGTACCTCCGTGTTCCTGTAGGTGTAACAGTGGAACATGTAGACTGCAGCCAGAAACTCCTGAATGCTCAGATGAACAAAGCAGTAGACTGTTTTCTGGAAGATCACACACTCTCTTTTGAAGATCTCTGTACAAACTCCTGCGTACACCAAGGCCTCTGTGACATCGAGACCACGCTGCTCCAGGTCTTCTTGGTAGAACATGATGTTTCCTTTCTCCAGATGTTCAAACGCCAACCTCCCCAGCTTCAGAAGAACCTTCCTGTCAGCCTTCATCAGCTCCTGTCGACTCCTCTTATGTCTATCATCATACTTGTTTGTCTTCCTCTTTGTCTGAACCAGCAGGAAGTGTGAGTACAGGTCAGTCAGGGTCTTGGGCAGCTCTCCTCTCTGTTCTGTAGTCAACATGTGCTCCAGAACTGTAGCACTGATCCAGCAGAAGACTGGGATCTGACACATGATGTGGAGGCTCCTGGATGTCTTGATGTGCGAGATGATTCTGCTGGACAGCTCTTCATCACTGGATCTCCGCCTGAAGTACTCGTCCTTCTGGGCGTCATTGAAGCCTCGTACTTCTGTTACCCTGTCAACACATCTAGGAGGGATCTGATTGGCTGCTGCAGGTCGGGAAGTTATCCAGACGAGAGCCGAGGGAAGAAGATTCCCCCGGATGAGGTTTGTCAAAAGGACGTTGACTGACGACTTCTGTGTGACATCAGACACAACCTCCCTGTTGTTGAAATCCAGTGAAAGTCTGGTTTCATCCAGGCCGTCAAAGATGAACAAAACTTTACAGACGGCGAGCTTCTCTGCTGTGACCTTCTGTAATGTTGGATGGAAAACATGGAGCAGCGTGAGAAGACTGTGCTGCTCATCTCTGATCAGGTTCAGCTCCCTGAACGAAAGCAGGACCAGCAGACTGACATCCTGGTTTTCCAAGCCCTCTGCCCAGTCCAGAGTGAACTTCTGCACCGAGAAGGTTTTTCCAACGCCAGCGACGCCGTTGGTCAGAACCACTCTGACGTGTCTTTGCTGGTCAGACAAGGATTTAAAGATTTCATGGCACTTGATTGGAGTGTCATGGAGGGTCTCCATCTTGGAAGCTGTCTCAAGCTGCCACACCTCATGTTGGGTATTAACCTCTTCACTCTGTCCCTCTGTGATGTAGAGCTCAGTGTAAATCTTGTTGAGGAGGGTTCCACTTCCTGTTCCATCAGTTCCTTCAGTCACACGTTCACATCTGTCCCTAAGACTAACCTTGTGTTCATCTAAAACCTCCTGCAGACCACTATCTGCTGGAAGAGAAGAGACAATGTCAGACTGAAGAAGGAGAATCTGAGAATCTGCTGATTATTTTCATCAGCTACATAAAAATTTATAATCATCTTAAGTGCCAATGCTGTTTGAGACAACAAGTGACACTGTAGAAAGCAAGTCCTGTTTTCAGAAATGATGACATCAGCAGACAGATGTCTTACTTTGTACAGTGCTGGTCTGACTTACTCTCTGCAGAGAGTCAGTCAGGCCAGGTCTTGTTCCGGATCTTTGTCCACACTGGGGACAGGGGGACTCTCCTGATGAACCAGGCTGGTCCCAGTATGAGGTGATGCACTGTCTGCAGAACCGGTGTCCACAGCTGGGAGAGACTGGATCCTTCAGGACGTCCTGACACAGAGCACAGCTGGACGGCTGCTCCTCGACAGAAACACCACTCCTCTTCTCTCTGTGAAGACATTTCTTTAAAACTAAAACAATTTGTTGATTTTTGAATGGAAAATATCCCGATGTGTCTAACACTGTCTAGAAGCTCAGATGGTCACAGAGAACAGTAAAAGTGTAGCTACTTCTCTGTTTAATACAGAATTCAGTCTGTAAGCAAAATTATTATTCCCTTTATTTCAACTCTCCTGCTTTCATAAAGACTAATGAACTGTTTTTCCTATCTGGTTGTCTTATTAAACATTTGGTGATCTGCCTGAAGTGTGCTATTAATACAAATTCAAGACTTCCTGCAGCAATTTAACAGTAAATGTTTTCAGTGACTTCAACATCAGGGCAAAGATCTATGAATATTTTCTCCAAGTGCAAATTCTGACATGGAGGTTCACAGTTTCTGGTTATAAAACCCAGAAGATCCATCTTAGTGTATGACAGTATCTGCACTAATAGTTCTGCATCTGGAATATAAATCTTTTAGCAGATCATTTGTCTTCATCCTCAGGTCAGTTTACAGCAGAAACAGTCTCTTACTTTGTGTCTGAGGGTCCAGGTTCATTACTGAAGGCCAGAGGATTATCTTTGGACCGGTCACTCTTCAGAGACAAACAGCTGGATCCTGGAGACTCTGCTTTCAGTCTGTGGTCCTGAACTCTGCAAACACAAACATGTTTCGATTCATATCACATCAATCCCTGATGAATCTTCTAATGAAAGCCATTTCTGTAGCTCTAAATACACAAACCAAATCTACTGCTTACTGTTTGTCTGAAGGTCCAGGTTCATTACTGAAGGCCAGAGGATTATCTTTGGACTGGTCACTCTTCAGAGACAAACAGCTGGATCCTGGAGACTCTGCTTTCAGTCTGTGGTCCTGAACTCTGCAAACACAAACATGTTTCGATTCATATCACATCAATCCCTGATGAATCTTCTAATGAAAGCCATTTCTGTAGCTCTAAATACACAAACCAAATCTACTGCTTACTGTTTGTCTGAAGGTCCAGGTTCATTACTGAAGGCCAGAGGATTATCTTTGGACCGGTCACTCTTCATAGACAGACAGCTGGATCCTGGAGACTCTGCTTTCAGTCTGTGGTCCTGAACTCTGCAAACACAAACATGTTTCGATTCATATCACATCAATCCCTGATGAATCTTCTAATGAAAGCCATTTCTGTAGCTCTAAATACACAAACCAAATCTACTGCTTACTGTTTGTCTGAAGGTCCAGGTTCATTACTGAAGGCCAGAGGATTATCTTTGGACTGGTCACTCTTCAGAGACAAACAGCTGGATCCTGGAGACTCTGCTTTCAGTCTGTGGTCCTGAACTCTGCAAACACAAACATGTTTCGATTCATATCACATCAATCCCCGATGAATCTTCTAATGAAAGCCATTTCTGTAGCTCTAAATATACAAACCACATCTACTGCTTACTGTGTGTCTGAGGGTCCAGCTTCATTACTGAAAGCCAGAGGATTATCTTTGGACCGGTCACTCTTCATAGACAGACAGCTGGATCCTGGAGACTCTGCTTTCAGTCTGTGGTCCTGAACTCTGCAAACACAAACATGTTTCGATTCATATCACATCAATCCCCGATGAACCTTTTCAATGAAAGCTGTTCCTGTAGCTCTAAATACACACAGCCCAGCTACTGCTTACTGTTTGTCTGAGGGTCCAGGTTCATTACTGAAGGCCAGAGGATTATCTTTGGACCAGTCACTCTTCATAGACAGACAGCTGGATCCTGGAGACCCTGATCTTTCCTCCTCTTCCTCAACAC
This sequence comes from Xiphias gladius, assembly GCF_016859285.1. NCBI lineage: Eukaryota > Metazoa > Chordata > Actinopteri > Istiophoriformes > Xiphiidae > Xiphias > Xiphias gladius. The sequence goes on from NC_053404.1 coordinate 22,609,593, forward strand.
AAACACTCATCTTCGGGACTTCAGTCTGTCTGAGAGGGAAACCATGAACGCAGACGGTAAGCCCACAAACACAGGAAATACCACTGACAAGTTTTTAATGTCCTCCTTTTCTTTCAGTCTCTTTGTGTGGACAGAAGTTCATCCTGACTCTCCTTCTCCCCCCAGTCTACAGGGAGAAACCTGACACAGAGACTTCGACAGTAAAATCAGAATAATGTTGTATTAACACTCACCCTGCCTCAGCCTTCACTCTTCCTCCTTCTGCTCTGACGACTCAACACGGAGTCTCAACAACCTGACCGAACACTTTCACTTTCAGTTGCTCCTCCCATCTCATTCATATGAGATCACATGAGTTTGTTTCCATGTGTGTATGAGTGAGATGCTCACTCAGATCCGATGTATACCATGGTATGTCGATGAGCGCCTCTTGACTTGAACAGGTTGAATTATTTCCGGTTTTGTTCTAAATGTTGGTATGTTATCTTTATGTTTAAATCATATAAATATATCTAATTTGTTTACAGCTGATGTTTTCTTTGACTGACCTACACTAAACAAGAACCCAGTTGAACATCAGCTCCTGAATCTTACACTGAACAACCCTCAGTACAGGAGCCCCCCAGGGCTGTGTCCTGTCCCCCTGACAGCTCTTCCTTAGGCAACTCGAATTAGCGGAAACAGAGACATTGAAAAGATCAGCCATAGGAATCTTATCGATCACCAAAACATTACCTGCTTTGACCGACAAAGGGAAGCCTGATGATTTATTTTCTAATTGCCCAATGTTTTCCAAAATAGCTGCAGATTTGAGCCACTATGTATGAATTTGAATGTAGTTGGATTTCGACTGTCGTGCTGCTTGTGTAGCCTTGTTCCGAATTTGACGAAATGCAAGTGCATGCTCGGCATGCTTTGCGCCAAGCAACCTTCTTTTGCTGCAACAGCACTGCCAAATTGAGAGAGAGCCACGGACTCTCACAAATTTTTATCTGTAATTACCTCATGGGGGCATACTTGTGAGTACCCGCAGTAAAAGTTTTAAAACAAATTTCATGCACCATTCACAGTATGAATCCGGCTAACCCTGTCCCAGTCCACCTCAGCTGGGTCGTGTAAAAAAGCTTTTTTAAGATTTCTGAGAACGCTCTTTTGATTAATTTGTCCAGGTAATTTTTATAAAATGACTATTACAAACACAAGCAATAAAACAGTGATAACTAATGTCATTACAAAACATACCAAAGTGTGGCGAGTTGGTAAAAATCACATCAATCAGTGTAGCCTTATGGGTATATTAGGGTCATATCTTGTATGATGAGTTATTATTTGATGGAGATTCAAGGAATCAAATTGTTGCAATGCATTCTCAGAAGGTTTCAGCATGTCCCAATTATGATCGCCTAATAAAACCAGCTCAGATCTCGTGCCAATGCATTGCTTAACGCCATATGGGTACAAACAGGTGCTGAAGGAGGGCGATAGCATCCAGATACTGTCAGTGAGAAATTGTTTGATAACTTAATGTTGAGAACCAATAACTCAATTGTTTAGGAATAGATTTAGCCAAGGCAACAGAGCATTGAAGATGATTTTTAGCATTAATTGACACTCTTCCAACCCTAGACAACCTGTCTTGCCGAAAAAGTATATAACCAGACAGGTTTAAGTCGGTATAGGAAACAGGCTTACGTGACCATGTTTCTGAAACTACTACAATCGCCGGTTTTGAGCATTCACCCCGCACTCTGATCTGATCCATTTTGGGCAATACATTTCTTGCATATACGTGCAGAAAACCCACATTATTTCGGGTACAAAAATCAGCAAAAAACATGTTGTTTGAAGCCAGAGCACTAGTTGGGAGGAAGTGATTTTAAAGGGGGGTCGGAGCACTAGGTCAGGGCTGAGAAACAGTGTCACTGGACGGATGGATGAAAGGATTAACCAATAAAACAAAAAACCTGTTTATGTAAGTCCACATATGAATTTTAAATGACATCAGAGATCTGGAAGAACAGCAATGCAGATTGCCAGTTTTTTCTAAAATCACAGACAGAAACATTTCAGTGTGTCAGAATCTGTCCCTGCGTTCGCCATGTCTCCAGCCTCAGCTCACTGTCCCCAGGACATGTTTCTCCCCTCGTCTCCCTAGACCGGCCTTCGTCTAGTCACCAACCAGTCCTCAGACTTGCCTCCCTGTTCCCCGTCACCTGACTGTCCCGCCCATCCAGATCCCTGATCCCACTTGTCTTCAGCGCTGCAGTCACCTGAGCACTCCCACCTGCAACTCATTCACTAATCAACCTGTTTCCAGCGGGTTTTTTTTCTCCTGTGCCTCAGCCTACCTGTGTTCCTTCTTGCCAGCTTGTCCACCCGTCTAACTGTGAGCCTGTTTTTTGCCTTATTAAAATATCTTCACTGAATCTACCTGCCTGCGAGTCCTGCATTTGAGTCTTTTCCCTGTGTCGCTGGCTTCAGCCGTAACAAGAAGTGACATTAGTGCCCGAGGCATGCTAGAAAAATTGTTGAACCTTTTCAATGAAAGCTGTTCCTGTAGCTCTAAATACACACAGCCCAGCTACTGCTTACTGTTTGTCAGAGGGTCCAGGTTCATTACTGAAGGCCAGAGGATTATCTTTGGACCGGTCACTCTTCATAGACAGACAGCTGGATCCTGGAGACCCTGATCTTTCCTCCTCTTCCTCAACACAAACACTCATCTTCTGGACTTCAGTCTGTCTGAGAGGGAAACCGGGAACGCTGACGGTGAGCTCACAAACGCAGGAAACAGGACAAACAAGTTTGTTCAAGTGCCAAAGATACCAAGGAGACCACACACACACACACACACACACACACACACACACACACACACACACAGAGTAGTGTTTATTGTCTACCGGGAGAAACTGACTCAGAGACTTTGACAGTAACATCAGAATAATGTTGTATTAACACTCACCCTGCCTCAGCCTTCACTCTTCCTCCGTCTTTGCCGTCCAGTTAAAAATGGAGTCTGGAGAAACTGAGCACTTTCACTTTCAGTTGCTCCTTCCCTCTTTTTTACAGGAACACAGTCTCAGCTGAGATTTCGAAGAACTCAAATGCTCGACACAGAGAGAAAGCAGTCCACCTTTATTTAAGCTTGATAGACAGAACCAGTCAAGGACAAACATTAGGTGAAGTCAGGGAGCAGGCAGTGGTCAGCAACAGTCAGGCAGGAGAACCAGACAAAAAAAAAAACAGGTAAAAGGAGCAGACAAAAGGCAAAGTTCCCAAAGCAGGCAGGTCAAAACAGGTAACTGAGGCTGGAAAGATGCGACTGGGATGGCACAATAGACATCTGAGTGTAGGTGGAAATGGACAGTTGTATTTACATAAACATAAACTAGTGGGGAATGCGGGACCGGTGAGAAAGTGGGCGGGGAGGGGTCAGGTATCTGGAAAGTGGGAGGGGGGTGGGGTTACTGTAGGAATGAAATTTGATGCTTGACTCACAACATGAGCCCACTTTTTTTTTTTTTAAACATTTCATTGACTAAATGGTAATAATCCAGGAAAATAACAGGCTGATGAATCCGTGATGAAAATGAACGTTAGTTGCAGCCCTAAACACATGTTTGTGCTCATTTAGCAACAGTGTCTCCATTACCAGAGTCTGACCACCAGAAAGCACTGACAAATTGGTTTTGACACTGAAAAGTGTCCCAACCGCCACAGATCTGAGTCACCGCTGGTTTAGAGACGGATCCACAGGATCTGTATCGAAAAACTCTCAGGTGACGTCCTGATCAGATTATTTTGGCCCCGATCTGAGTCTTTTAATAGTGGATATCGAGTCCAATGTGATACATCAAAATGGTATCTGCAGATACTCAATCTGGCTGAACTTATTCTTCACAGTGCATCCAAACACTGAAGCTCCTGATTCAAAACTATTAAAATCGATCAGATTATTGATCTGATCTGAATAAAGGCGTAACTGGAGGACTCTGACTCCTGAAACTGACATGAGCTCAAGGCCCAAATTTACCAAATTGCTAAAAAGATAGATAAAAGTAATGCAGGTTCACACTGTGGGATTTCCAATTCCTAATCGATTAAACAAAACAAAACAAAACACGTGGGAGACGACAGACATAACCGCAGATTAAATCCATTTCTAATATTTCCGTCGTAAGCACACCTGACGACTCGGTCAAGACGCAGGACTACGCACGATTCCGGGCACTGGGGATCTCACAGATCAGGTCCAGGTCTCTCAGACGGGCGGGGTTGGACTTTCACAGCTGAGACCAGAGAATCGCAGCCGATCAGCTGCGTAAAGAATAAATCGTGCGGTCTAAATCAATAGATCTACGGTCGTAGTCGGACTGTCTCGGGCTGCTCGGGGACGAACCTCGGCCGAGACGTATTCACATTCACATCCCTGCTGTCTCACTATAGATGCGGCATGCGGTGCTCAGGTGGGTGGGGGGGGGTCGGGTATCTCACCAGCTACAGACTCCCAGATGTTTTCGAGCACGACGCCGCAGGGGACAAAAGTGCAGCCGATTAACTGAACCGCTGGGGCCGTCGGTAGAGCCGGGGAGCGGCCGGTGGCGCAGCGCCGCAGGCTGGAGCACCTTCGAACCCGAGGACGTCGAATATTCAGATCCGGAATGAAAGCGTGAACATGTGGCTTCATCCACCGCCAAGTCTCGGCTGCACGCGTGGTGACGGCTGAACCGTACCGCCGACTCACCGGGCATCCGGACAAGAAGACCGCCCCGTTAGACTGCAGGCGAGGGGCTGCGCCGGTTGAGTCTGGCGTCAGGTACCACCGAGATGACGACGCACGATCCGGGAATCTGCAGAGTCCAAAACTCTGCACGTTTGAATATTAAGAGGAACGATCCGACAACTTCGGGGAGTTCCACAGATTTCTCCGAGGCAGTGTCAAGACATGACAAGGATGAGGAAACAGTCTGCCTCAAGCGTTTGAGCAATGCAGTGCGCTCCTCTCCCAAACCCAGGGGAAGTGAACCCTCTGGATAGATGGTGCGGCCCCCACGAGCATCCTGAAGCCCACTGATGCCCCGCCAACATCAGCTGGCAGCATTTTTCACGTCAACCGGAAGAGTTTGTGCAGAACGTGTGTCTGCAGTAAAACACAGTGTGTTCGATTCCGTAATAAATACAGTTTGGTTCAAGGAACAACTTCCACCATCTTTCCAGTGTCAGACATGGGCACTATGCACTTGAAATACAGATACGAATTTTTTTTTCTTTTTGCATTTTTAATTCCTCATAAATCAGACAATTGCATATTTTTTTCAGACGTGCAATTAGTTGCTAAGAAAGTACCACAACATGACTATTATATACGAATGATCCGATGCGGTTCAGTGTGAAGGTACGGTGGGCTCCGAGGTACAAAAGAATTTAATACAACTTTCAGCAAACAGTAACTTAGCAAATCCGCAACCGTAGGCCAGCCATCGTAGAAGTTTAAGACATCCGATACTAAGTGTGAAGCAAATCCGAGACGGTCAGTCGCGATGTCGGCGAGGTGTTAGGCAATGAGAGCAAAAGCAGCCGACGCGTGAAAAGCTTCAGGTCTGTTCAGTCAGAGGAAATGCACTGGAACGCGTCAGTCTTTGTAGTCACTGGGTCCTGGTGATTTGTATTATATGGGATTATCAAGAGGTGTGTGGTTTCTATAATGACACAATCTGTAATGGAACATTAGCGTTGTGCAAATATAAGAAAAACCGACAAAAGCGTAAAGTGGTTTAGTATTATTAGACTTCAACTTACCTGGATTCTTCTTTGCACGCAGTCAGTCCGATGACCTCTGCCACCAACCTCCCGGACATTCAGGACCCTGATGGCTGGTAGATGGCTGCAGTACCGCATCATTCCGCACGGTGGCGTTAACACATGAACGCTGACAGTGATAAGTGCGGGTTTCAGCGCAGACAGACGGTCACATGTTTCAAAGCATCGAGACTTTCAGACAAAATTTAAATCGTTATTACAAAACATGTTGAGGATCATTGGAAGCCTGCCCAAACAAGTCCCTAGTTAAGATCACCCAGAATACACCCAAGCACCAAGACCTGAACACAAACCAGAACCTAAACCCCATCAGACTGAGGCCAGACTCCGGTCCAAGTGGAGGAGGTGGTTGAGTGTGGAGCAGAAGGAGTCTCGGGGATGATGGTGGACTTGACTTTGTGTCCGACAGTGGAGCTGTTCCTCCGTCAGTCACCGCTGGATGGAGCTCTCCTCTCCACTCTACCTCCCAGCAACGTGGCCCAGTCAGAGCCTCTCTACACTCAAGCTGCTGCTGCTGCTGCTTCCACCTCTCTGGATCATCAGGACACAGCTCATCCTCCCTCAACACACACACACACCGTCCTCTTCACTCTCACCTTCAGGAAGATCATCAGCTCCAGCTGTTGAGAGAAGGAGACAGACAACAGAGGTGATAAATCAGTGTTTACAGAGACTTCATCAACTTTCAGTCAGTACAAAGAGCAGCAGGGACTTGAATCCTGTTCAGACCAGATGTGGAGCAGCTGTGCAGCGCAGCCAGCTTCCTGTCAGCTCTCATGTTAACGTCCTGCATTGAACACACTGAGCTGGAAGCTCACGGACCTGCAGAGACTTTCAGCATCAAGTCTGTTTCCTCTGCACATTTCACTCCAGTCCTCAGTGGAAACAAACTGCTGAGAGTCACGAACGATTCGACAGTTTAGTGACGGATTTACTGTTTTTACATGTGAACTGATGCTACGTTTAAAGAAAGAGTCTCTGTGTGTTGATGAACATCTGATCTGCTTCCGAAACATCACCTGACCAATAAACCTGGAGTCTGTCACTGAAAATGTCTGACAGATGGACAGAGATGCAGATGTGATTCCTGGACTTCAGCAGAGGTTCCGGTCTGTACAAAGACCACATGGCTACAGCACGTAACAGGAAACACTGGATCTTTGCTTTGATACCAACTGTGTTTAGTACTATACTGCTGAAAGCAGCAGGGACCGACTCCAATGCAAAGTCTCCAGTCTACAGTCTGGACTCTACACAAGACCAGAAAGATCCTTCACATCTGCAGGTGGTTCAGACTCAGGTCCAGTTCCTTCAGATGGGAGGGGTTGGACTTCAGAGCTGAGACCAGAGAATCACAGCTGATCTTTGACAAACTGCAGAGACTCAACCTGTATAAAGAATAAAACATGTAGACAAAAATCATTTATAATCCAATCAGATCCAGTTTGTTTTAATCAATGAGCTTTGTCCTTCTGTCATTGTGGATCATCACAACGTCAGTCGTCTACAGACATCGTCCCGATGTCACCAGAACATTCATACACCTGTTCATGTCAACACAGATTCATAACATGCTGCTGAACCTCATTCCAGTCTGTCATTAGGAGATCTACATTAAATGAAACTGGTTGGACTGAAATACTCTTCATAATTCTTGCTTTACATGACCGTCCTCTTCCTGTATTCGACAGCTGAGTAGGTTTGTGTAATTAAAGGATATTAAAAGCAGGGATGGTTCCTGATAGCACGTTCCACTTTGGATCCAGTTCCGCGGCTAACGAATCCCTTATCGAGTCTTTTTGTGTCACTTTCATGCTTGTCTGGTAATTGGTTCCTAAATCACAATTAAAATGACCAATTGTTTTACTAATTTGACTTGAAGAAGAAAGATCCTTAAATATCAAATCATACATTTTTTTACACAAAACAATGGAAATTAGATTTGTTCCTGCTCTCAGCAAAGTACAAACAGCACATTTTTAACTAACCGATGTCTTCAATCCACCAAACTACTGAGAAAGATTTGATAAGAGATTCAAAAGGATTTGGATTTGATGAGAGGATTCATTTTCGTGAAGTTTCTTAATTTAAGAGAAAAAGAATTTGAAAAAACATGTACTTTCTCTACTGCTCTAAATCACAAACACTACGACGGGCATCAACTTTCTTCTTTTTTCTAGTAATTACAACAGCTTCGTGTTTGAAAATCCTCAGAGAAATACTGAAAATGTATGAACCAATGAAAAACTGTAACTGAAAAGAATTGAAATGAATATCGAAAAAACAACAGCTCCAGTCAGTGGACTGACCTCAGAGTCTCCAGTCTACAGTTTGGACTCTCCAGTCCAGCAGTCAGCAGCCTCACTCCTGAGTCCCGCAGCCTGTTGTGACTCAGGTCCAGTTCCCTCGGACGGGAGGGGTCGGACTTCAGAGCCGAGGCCACGACTCCACAACTGTCTGAGAGGGAAACCGGGAACACAAATGGAGCCTCAACTACCTGACTGAACACTTTCGCTTTCAGTTGCTCCTCCACCCTCGCTCACATGTGTGTTGTTCACTAGTTCAAAGTTGTTTAAATTTGTTGTAGTTTCATCATTCTGTTAAAATTACAACTAATGTGCTTTTAACTAAATGTTTTGTAAAAACGTACTACATAATAAACTGCATAAATAATGTTTATTCCCATGATTATGATAAACAAAAACCCAGCTGATCCACTGGATCTGGATCTTTGTGTGGGACGGGTGGCAGAGGGTTCAGGTGAACAACCCTCAGTACAGGAGCCCCCCAGGGCTGTGTCCTGTCCCCCTGACTCTTCTCCCTTTACATCCCATCACAGTCCAGTTGCCGTCCTTCTGTGCACTGACGGCTTAATAACAGCTCTCACAGCCAGTAACAAGCAGCACAGTTAGCGGGAGCGGCCCAACACACGTCTCAGGTGAACCATCACGCATCCATTTACATTTCTTCACACACACGTGTCCGCATCACACTCAGTCGGAGTTTGAACTACATCGGCAGAAAGGCCCGGCAGGGACTTTTCGTTCCCAGACGACTCAGGAAATTCAACGGGAAACAACTGTTCCCGCACTTTCATGCAGCCATCGCCGCTTCATCTGTCACAGTCTGGTGTGGCAGCTCCGACACGACACACTCTGCTTCACCATTACATTCAAGTCACAGAGATAAGTATCTGATTTACTGAAAAACATCGCTGCTTTATTGTGTCGTGGTGTGAACTGCAGGACATTACACACTTATGTTACTGTGTATGAAATAATGGACAGAAACATCGAAAGAGAAATAAAAAGAAGCACAACACTGTTTGAGGCCAGTTCCTGTCTTTGCCATTTCCAGCTCCGATCTTCATGTTGATTATAAAAAGGAGGCAAAACTGTGGAAACAGACCGAAAATCTTTTACACTGTGCAGCAGTAGGAATAGTTTTGGTCTAGGTGTTCTGCTCTGTTCGACCTCTTAAATGCTTTAAATGACAAATGAGAGATTTTCCTGCAGAAAAACTGATGTTTAGCTCTGCGACCTCAGTGTGATGCTAACTCGTCACACGGATTTACCACAACTTCAGGCCTCCCGACTTTTACTCTGAAAAGCGGGTTCCGGAGGCGTCGTTGCGGTGGCCGTAGCTTGACGCTAACGGGCGGGGAAGATGTCGGCTGGTGTCGGCGTGTTAAGAAGCCGCCTGTCGGCCCTTTGTCCGGTCGGTTTCGCGTCTCTGCTCCGGAGGAACCATCCGGTGAGACGTCCCCCGGGCGGACGGCGGATGTCACGCGCACAAACAGGTACTGCGCCGGGGCCGAGGTTAGCCGGCTAACGCTAGCTCCTCTCACGGCCAAACGCCGCAGGTACCCCCGCCGAAAGACGACCCGGCCCGGGTCGAGCTTCGGGCCGAAAGTCCCACTGCGGCGACGGAGGCCGGATTTGTCACATTAGCCGGCCACGCAAACCCAAACCCGCCGCGTAGGCCAGGCTCTAAACCCGGCGAGTCGCGGTGAAGTTCCCGAGGCTGCAGACTGCGCAGTTCGCAGCTGTGGAAAAATAAAGGTTTTGTGATCAAAGCAAACAGCGCAACAGCTTCGTCACCACAGTTACTGATCTTTGTTTTTGTTTTTTGTTTTTATTCCCCCCCAGGAAACGTTTCCTTCGTTCGATCACCTGACAGGTGTCCTTGGTGTCTGAAGGTACCGGAAGTCAGCGCGACCCCCGCGGCGAGCGCGCTGAGCCTCTCGTCTCAAATGTTGACGCGCTGAAAACGCTAATCGTTGAAGCTCTGTCCCTGAAAGTGGATTGATCAAGAGAAAAGTAAAAAAATCAATAAATCATTGTTAATCAGGAAGCATTCCGAGCAAGAATTCACTATTATTGATTATCAACAGTCTGGATCTGACCCTGGATCCAGTCCAGGGGTATCTACCGCATGTCGTCGCTTCAGGTGTCCCGGGGGACCCTCTTGCCGTCCCCCGCGGCAGCGGAGCTCAGAGCCGCACCGGTTAGTCAGCTGTCGGAAAAAACAAGCGGCAGTTTCCTCCGGGAACCGTTTTTAAAGCGCAGATGCCTCAGACGCTCCTCGTCTGCGAGGATGTGCGGCCAACTCTTGGTCTTAGGTGATCGGGTTTGGACTCGTACCGCACCTCGGGTTAGAAGCTATGGGGCGGACAGGACATCTCCCCCAAGGGTGAGCTCCCTGGGTCGTACCTGAGCCCACGACCTTTCCCGTGGTGCCACCCTCGGGACCAAAGGTCCCATCCGTAGCTCCACTTCGCGGTGCCCGTCCCGAGCCAGGTCCAGAGTCCGCCGTTGCGGGAGCTTGTCCTTATCACAGTTCTGTAAAGACCATCAGAGTTGATGGGTGTCATCTCACTGTGTCTGGTTCACCGTCTAAACTCATTCTCGACAGGGGGAAACCTTCGACCACTGGAGGGCGTCAGAGTCTTAGACTTGTCAAGGTAGTACTCAGCTTTCCTCTGGTGTTTCTAAGCCCCTTTGGCCCGGGACCGGAGATGAAGCCGTGACATCTAAATGTTTTTTTCCCGACGGTTTTGCAGAGTTCTGGCCGGTCCCTTCGCCACCATGATCCTGGGCGACCTGGGAGCTGAAGTCCTCAAAGTGGAGCGGCCCGGTGAGTCTTCGGCCGGGTCGTCCGGGCCTCTCCGTCGCGTTTCTGCGTGAGTACGGGTGAAGGACTGTGGGGGGCTGTGACGGCTTTTGTGTGTGTCTCGTCGGACAGGCGCGGGTGATGACACCAGAGCCTGGGGTCCTCCGTTCGTGGGCTCAGAGAGCGCCTATTTCCTCAGCGTCAACCGGAACAAAAAGGTGATGTTTTCCTCCTCACCAGGTCTGTGCTTGCGTATCGTTTGTCTTATGGACCGGGACTTTCCCGCCTCGTGAACCTTTCGTGACTCCTGAAATGTCAAAAGCTGCAATGAAATCACCAACGTGTGATGATATGAGAAAATATGAAGAGAGATTGAACACCGCGCTGCAGTCTGCAATACAGAGACTAGAGATATAGAGACTGCGAAAGGGGTTAAGGGGATAAAACGCACCAATCCTCCCGTATGGGTCCTCGACAGCCTGTCGGTCAACACGGCTTTCAAGGCCCAACGACGGGCCTCCGGTGCTTCACGAGCAGCAGAGGCGTGACCTCAGTGTTCTGTTGTGCTTCTGGGTGATTTTTCAGAGTATCGCCGTGGACCTGAAGCATCCCAGCGGAGCGCAGATCATCCGGCAGGTAGGGCCACACCCACAGCTGCAAAGTCTCGAACTGACACTTTCAGTGTTAGTGCCGATACAAGGCCTGACCTTCTGCGCCAGAGCCAAAACCATTTTTTTTGGTACCTGACTGTGAGAGAAAAAAAAAAAAAGTCTTTTCTTCATTAAACAAAAGAAACCAAAGAAATGAACAAAGCACTCTCAAACTGGACGGGTGACGATTCAAATCGGGAACCGCCAGATCGGCGCGGTCGTGAATCGGACCGGACGCTTCAGTACTCGGGGGTCTGGACCCGGTTCAGTCGGTACCAAAAAATGCTGGTTATACGAAGCTTAGCCCGGCTCTGATTTACCATCACTAGGTCACGGCAAGATATGTCACATGGACATAATCATGCGAATGCTGCCGGGGTTTCTTGTCCATTACATTTACATGTTCTGTGTGTGTGTGTGTGTGTGTGTGTGTGTGTGTGTGTGTGTGTGTGTGTGTCTCAGCTTACAGGAGTGTGTGACGTGCTGATAGAGAACTACCTACCTGGGAAACTGCATCAGATGGGTTTAGGATACGAGCAGCTCAGCAGCGTGAACCCACAGCTCATCTACTGCTCCATATCAGGTACTGACAGAGGGGCCAGGTGCAGTGGAACAATTAAAGGTGCAGGAAGAGACTTTTCTTCCGCTTCGGTCGCACTTGTGAGGGGAAAACGGCGTTTACAGACTGATGTGGTCTGAGAAGAATTTCGGTTGAAAGCATCGAAATACAGAGAGAGGTTTCGGGCGGACGGTCAGACCGTCGATGTAACTCAGGTGTTTATTCGGACATGAGACCAACACGTTAAACTGCCCTCAGAATAGTGTAAAGCGCCGCATGTGTGAAAGGGGCTTTTCCTCCATATGAACCGGTTTACTTAGAACCTGGAGTGATTTCTGAGTTCACAGTTGTCGGAGACATCACAAGCTGATGAACAGATTATCGTGAGAGGCGGTGAGCACAAGAACGGGATCGGGGCGTTCCACCTGAGACCTGTCCAGCGCTAGGAGCCACCGACGATGCCTCGCGGCACCTCTGGCTGGGAGCTACCAGACCGGAAGTCTTCAGAGCGGCGGAGGGAGAAGCTTTTGTGGCGCTGATACAAGCCGCGTCGCTGCCAGGGTTTAGAAAGCGGAGAGAGGCAAAGTGAGAACGAGTCCGATTTGAAGGTTTACAACTACGGACAAGAAGCTCGCCTTTCTCCTCATTTCTGTCTCTGCGCTGCCAGCTTTCGTTCAGCTCATCTCGCTTCCCCGGTCCGTGTTTTCATTTGCGTCTGGGGCTTGTTTAAAGGCCCATTACAGTTAACGGGCGGCGTCGCGCTCTCCCCAGCGGGAAGCGGCCCTGCCGGCGCGACCGCTGCGGCGGCTGGATAATCTGGAACGGCTGCGCGGAGTCCCTGAGGAAACAGGGGAAAGCGGGGTTTTAATGGGGAGGTTGCTGCGCTGGGGGACTAATGGGCAGCGGACGGCGGGAACTGGCAGACGACGCTGTACAGGTTGACTCACGCTGGACTGGGTTCACATGACAGAGAGAGAGAGGCAGGAACAAACTCCGTCAGAATCGTCGGCACTGATGCAACATTTATCGATAACAACGGGAGGTTTTATCGACACTAAACAAGAGTGTTGAATCAGCAGTGGTTCGTGTTTGGTTCCCCAGACGGAAAAGTGATGCGTCACAGTCCTCATGACTGAGGCTGACGCTTTCCTCTTATCATCGTCATCGAGCTTTCGATGACTCTTGCCGCCCACTGCGGTCCGGCAGCACATCGTGGTGCGTTTGAGGACACTATTACCTCCTCTACTACGGTAAAACAGATAAAATCAGAGTGTTTTCAGTTCGATGGGATTCGTAGTCTCTGCCCTCTTCAGTGCTGCGGTTCTCGGACTGAGCCACTAGATGTCGTAGGACTCCACAGTGAAGACGGACTGTCCCAGGGGGCTCACGTTCCCTGCTCAGAAAACAAAGCGGGCTGCTGTCCCCTCTCTGTCTCCCCCTCTGCAGGCTGTAAAGTGAAGCCACTTCACACGCACGCATAATAACGGCACTGACACGCAGCAGATTGTACCACTTATTTAGCTTCACACTGTTTCATGTTGGAGTTATTGAGGCCCCGACAGCGGGGGCTGCAGCCCAGAAACACACTCTTTACTGCGAGGAGCCTAAGATCTGCAGTCAAGTGTGTTCTTTGCGTTTTTATGGGGCTTGTAGCACAAGTTTTTCATTCCCACCAGATTCTGCAAACTGCACAAAAGCTGTCTAAGTTTTTTTGTTTTAAATCTTGTCCCTCCATCACTTCTGCTCAGTTCAGTTTCGCTCTGCTGGTGTGAACGATGGTGAACCAGCACGGAACAATTAACGCGGCTCAGCAGTGAGAGTTGACGGGTGGTTCTGGATCAGAAGAAAGCCACATGGGGACCGATCGCTGACGGAAGTGGGGTGTGAATGTCAGGTTTTCAGCTTTGGAAAGTTACCGAGGCGGTCGGAGACAGACCCCGCTGATCTGAAGTCGGGGGGGGGACCATCCAGCAAGTGGTTCAGACGGAGTGTACCGGCCCGTTTAGTCATGATGTGTTCACATGTTGTCAGTTAGAGGAGGTTAGGCCACGACAGCTCAGACCGTTCAGTCCTCGGCTGGTTTATGAGATTTATGACATTTCTTTAGTGTTTGCTATGTTGAGGTCGTATTTATGACCGAATATGAAAACAAAATCAGTGTGTAAATTTTACCAGGTGACTTTTAAAAGATGACGAAACCAGTAAAATCTCCCAGAACCAGTAACGTGAATGAAGGATCTTCAGTTGTTAATAAAAACATAAAAAGTTTAGAATCTCTTATTGCAAAACAATAAAAAAAATTTTCTCCTTTCTTCTTTTGAATTTCCCTTTTTGTCTTTTCTCCCCACTTTTCTCTCTCTACTCCTGCTTTATCACTCCCACATTTTTGTCCTCCCCTCCTCCTCCTCCCATCCTTTAGGGCCCAAAAAAAAAAAAACTACATTACCCAGGAGGCCTCATTAAGCTGCAGCAGCTGGATGCAGTGGGCAGATTTACAGCCCGGTTTCATCCTGAGCAGGACACTTCAGAGATTGATGTCCTGATCCGCCAAACCTGCAATTCCTGTCGCTTTGTAACGAAAGGGGGAAAAAAAGGTTGTCTCCACAGCGGAGGGTTTATTTAATGGACCAGAAACTGGATTTTGCGAAGCTTTGGGTGTTGGTCAGAGGTGACGTTGGCCACGGTTTGACCCGAAGGCGGTCAGTTTTTACTGTCAAATGTTTAGATATAAGTAAAAGCAACAGAGAAAGAGAAACACCTGACATCTGATGACTTCCGCTCCATCACTGGTTATGGATCTATTGAGGCGTCAGGACGTCACAGAGTTAAAAAGAAAGTTCAGATATGTTAATAAAACATCCAGAATAGAATCCGTAGCCTCATCGGTCTGTGGGGGACCACAGGTGGAGTCAGTCCGAGCCCCTTTTCAGGCTTAGGGTGACATTATAAGACCAATATTACCTGCCTCTTTATAGCTGTTTGTATAGTCCGGAACTGAAAATAAGAAAAAAAGGAAAACTGGAGAGAGAACCTTTTTTGCTTATGGAGAGAAAATAAAGGAGTGTTCATGATTCATTCGTGTTTCAGACTAAACATGTGTAATGTTTTTTATTTTATGACTACCTATGAATGACTGTGGAGCCGCTCCTGGGTCCCCGGGTGGAGGATATCCAGCATTGCAAATCATGCCGTGTTATTAAAATCAACGTAAAGCTGTCTCCACAAAAACCTGGCCGCTCCGCTTACGCTGCCATCAGGTCAGCCGGCCGATCGGTAAACGCTGCGGCCGAAGGGACGCCGCTGTCCGCTAAAGCACTTGTACGCCGAACACACCCGCGGCCCCTCGCTCCTTGTCTCCTTTCAGGACCAACGGAAGTGATTCCGACATCCTCTGACGGCCGGATGACGGAGGAGCGAGAACGGGGGCGAGGTAGAACTAGCAGACTGGGCAGCACCCTCTTTCTCTGGGTGGCGTTCTGCACCGGATGCTCCACCTGTCGACCGCTGCTCTGGTTTCTGGTTTCTGCAGCCACGATGAAGACAGTTGTTGTCTAACGCTTGTTTCTTTGGTGCGGATGGAGAAAATAATGCTTTTGTTGTTTGTAGAAGGAAACGGGGACTTTACCTCTTGCCGGCGTGTAAACAGACTTTTGATTGCTCTCCTTCATTCGCTCCATCTTTGGTGCTCCGAGCTGGTCACTCCACTCAGCCTCTCCAGTTTCTGTGTTTTGCATCTCAGCATGTGATGCAGAGAGCAGTGAACTGTCCTCGGGGTTAAAAGCTGTGTAGATTCATCCAGTCAGTGGGCTGGTTATCACTTTACAAGCATTTATGGGAATGGTTTTTGTTGATATGAAATGAACACAGTCTGGACTCCTTAGGAAATCAATCTGGTTGTTTAGTCAGAGCGGCAGACTCAACAAGCAGCTGGAATGTGGCTTTCCTGGAAAAGGAGACGCTGGAAGGCCGACGGTTTGATTCCCTGCTGTGTTTCCTTTCAGGTCAGAGAGAAACCAGCCCACTGGCACAGAGGAAATAATCCCCCCCTCTCTCTCTCTCTGTGTGTGTGTGTGTGTGTGTGTGTGTGTGTAGGTTACGGACAGACCGGTCCTCAGTCTCAGAGTCCTGGCTATGACTCCATCGCCTCTGCTGTGTCAGGAATGATGCACATCACCGGGCCGGAGGTTAGACTCTGTCCTTTTCTCTTCCTCTGAACCCTGTTTAGTCCGGCGAGAAAAGACCCATTTAGATTTCGAACAGGTGCTCGGTTCATCCAAATGATGCCCGTTTGGAAAGTTGCCGCTGATGTCTTGCGGCGATGTGACGAGCCGCTGCCCGGGTGAGGCCGGCGGTCGCGTCCGCAGCTCACAGCCGGGCTCCCGAGATGACGCCGGGCAGGTGCATCCGGTTTACATGTATAAGCAACAGTTAAACGCAGCGTACATCATCTAAACCAGGGGGAAATGTGGACAGAACGAGATTTGTGTTTGGGGCAAATGAAAAGAAAAAATAAACCCAACAACCAGCAACTAAAAAAAAAAATATTGGTTCAGGTCTTTTTTTTTTTTTTTTTTTAACAGGGTCATGAGAGTGAGTATGAAAAGTAAATTTGTCATCCAGCCACATTAGGATATTAATATAAATACACTACAGGACACTAACATTAGACTCTAGACTAAAACCCTGTCAAACTTTACTTTATGTAAACCACTCAAAATTCAGCGAGGCCCTCTGAAGCTGTTGCTGTGGACTGTTTTCAGTTTAACATGGAAACAGCCAAACACACTCAGTCTTAACAGACGTGACTGGAAGGCTGTGTCTGAAATCGCTGCCTCTTTATATAGTACGCTGTACGGTGCACCATATTTGATGGCCACCGTGGACTCTGACCCACAATTTAACATCCACATGTAGACAATTCCAAAATCGGCCGACCATCACTTTGAGAATATATCGGGAATTAAAGGCCTTATGTCTCAGCAGGACTTAAAAACAAAAAAACAAAAATGTGTCCGTGCAGTCAGCTACTGTGGAACTGTTGCTACGGGTCTCTCGGGAAAACGGCTCACATTAGTCCACCTCTCGCAGATGGCCTGGGTCGGGTCTGTTTACTGTCCCCGAAGTGCCCCAGAGTTCCCCAGAGCTTCTCCCCTAAACTCCACCTGGAGAAGCAGAGTTTGGTTTTTTTGCTCCACATATCTGAACGAACCCCCAGAAAGCTGCAGGTCTGATCCAACTCTCAGTTTTGTTTTGTTTTCTTTTTGTTGAAAATCCCACAATGCAATGTGTTGCATCCTATAGAGGCCAGAATTACAGTTAAGCAACAGAACATCTGTCAGTGATGCTTCAAGATAACAGTGATTAGTAAGCATCTGAAATCTCAGTTCGCTTCTCGGTATCGAATCTCCATCATAATAGTAAATGCGTGCAATTACGAGTGCTATACTTTTTCTTTTCTCCCCTCACCCTCACCTCCCATAATGCAGTGTTTCTGTCGGCAGGATGGCGAGCCGGTGCGTCCAGGTGTTGCTATGACAGACCTGGCGACGGGGCTGTACGCACACGGAGCCGTAATGGCTGCCCTGCTGCAGCGACACAGGACGGGGAGAGGAGTTCACATCGACTGCAACCTGCTGTCCTCACAGGTAACAGCTGAGTGTGTGTGTGTGTGTGTGTGTGTGTGTGTGTGTGTGTGTGTGTGTGTGTGTGTGTGTGTGTGTGCGCATATGAGAGAGAGAGAGAGAGAGTGTTATTTGTAAGATAACCTGTTCCCTGTTTGGCAGCAGCTAAGCCAGTTTAGAAACTTACTCACTTTGATTGCTGAAATTTCTCCTGGAAAATTGGGCTTTAGCAAACAAATGATAAAAACAATACAGGCCTACAGCTACTGATTATCTTCATCATTAATGTGATGACCGCATTTTTTCGTTGAACTGATGAATCGCTTAGTTTACAGAATGTTAGAAAAGTGACACATTTTCCCAGAATCCTGGTGACGTCTCCAAATGTTTTGTTTTGCTTTGTTCTGTCTGAGTTCAAAGTTCAACCCCCCAAAAATATTGAGTTTACAATAATGTAAAATGGAGAAAATCAGAAAGGAAACCAGATCATTTTTGGCAGTTTAGTTTAAAAAGATTCTTAGGCGATTAACTGATTATCAAAAATAATGTAGTTGCTGAATAATTTTCTCAGTTGACTAATCGATTAATTGACGCTTCTCTAAAGACAAAGACGGGGGACGAACGGCAGAGTGTCAGCAAACAAGATGATTTATAATACACAAGGTAAAAAATAAAAACAAAATGAAATAAAATGGGAGGAGTGGTAGGTGAAAGAAGGCTGTGCATTCAGTGTTTCATGTCATTTGTGAAGAAAAGGCTCCAGGAGGTTCACTGTTCGGCTGTGGACGTTCTTGGTTCCACCAATAATATGATGCTGCATTGACAGTTTTTACACGAAAATGAACTGAAGATGTGAAATTTGTTATTTTTTGCAGTCCTAAGCTCGTTTCTGGAAACTTTTCTGGACAAATGGACCCACAGTATCTTCTTCTCCGTAGCTGGTGTTGCAGTGTGTTGAGGAATTTCTAACTCGTCCTCATCATCCACTCTCGGCTTCATTCAGAGAGAAACAAATCCTAACAGGAAGCTGAAAGTGCTCAATACCTCAATAAGCTAAAAAAAGTCCCACTTTCCGCTGTCAACACAACCGTTTACAGTGCTGTGTTCAGGTTCGGCTGGTAAATTAAATCGCTGACGCTGCCTGTCTGATTCCATCCAGATCGATGGGGTGTTTTTGACGGGAGAGATAAGCAGAAGTGTCCCTGGAGCTACTTGATGCCGTTTTAGTGACTGTGTGTGTCTGAACATGAACTAATAACGAATCCTGAAAACTTGCAAGTATTTAAACAAGCCGTTGATTTATCCTGAAAAGTCTGAACACTTTAAACAAAGTAATCAATATTTCTCTCAGTGTTTTCCCTGTTTAAACAAATCAAACGATCGTAATCCCCGAAACGTCTGGTCCTCGGAGACGGATGGGATCGCGCGTCCTTCTGGACTCTGAAGTATTCGAGACACCCAGGGAGCCTTTGAGTTGTCGTGTCAGGACACGCTGCTTGTGTGACATTGTTGCTTTTAAAAACTTGTTTTATGTTTTACATACTCTCCTTTTTCACCTCTTTCATTGGGAAAGATGCTGCTCCACGACTCAGTTCGGCTCATTCCAAGACTTTATGGTCCTCCGGAGAGAAATGGAGTTTACAGATGGAGTTTGGAATAAAAACGCAGAAAAACCTCTTTTCTGCTGAAAACTGTGGTTTAGTAAAGCAAAGGAAGGTTTCGGAGGAAGAGTGGACATTTGTTCACTATTAGTGTAACCGAAGCTGAAGATGTTTTTCCTCTTCAGAAGAAGAAACAGAAAGTTCTTTGATCTCATCTTATTCATTTTCCACCTCGTCCTCCTCCTCCTCTTCTGACAGTGATACCTGTAGGATGTGTAAATGGGGGCTGTGTGTTTTCTACATTTTCCGATTTTTATTCCACTTCCCACCTGCTGGCCGAGGAAATTATTGAGTCCCTTGATGTCGTGGTTTGAACATCCTCCATAGATGCACTTTATACGGCTACGAAGATACGGATAAAATAAAATGACAGGAAACAATATGTAGGTGGATACAGAAAAATGGATTAATAAATAAATTAGGATGGATGGATGAAGATTGACTCCAACACGAGACGAAAAGTGAAATTCAGTCTGTGATTGGTTTTCGAGGCAGCGAGGTCTCGATCTCTGCGGTCGACTCCCACGGCTGCTACACATAAAATAGCCGCAGTCCACCCCCCCCCCATATCCCATGGTGCATTCCTGTATGAAGTGCTGCGACCACAGGCACGTCGACCACGGAGCGGTCCGACCAGAAGGGAGACGAACAATGAGCGCACACAGCCGCGGTGGATCTGAATCCATGTGGACGGGTTTAAGCCGAGTTTGGTTTGCTTGTCAGGGGAAATTTAATCATTACAAACCATCACGGCTCACAGCTGCATCTGTACAAGCTGCCTGCAGGTCCCGAAAAAGCTTTAAACATCAGGAGAAGCTCCACACCAAAGGCTGAAAAGTCAGAAGTCCCAAGTTCAGCTTGAGACGTCTCTAAGTCGCTGTGGTTTGTAGAGGAAATGGCTCAGTCATGCGGAAAAATACCAACTTTTTGATAAAGATAAACACTTTCCCGTACTAGTCCTGAGGGGACAGTTTCCCTGAGATATTGTTAGTCCAAAGACAAGATAGTTCAAATCCATGCAGTTTTTTTTTTTTTTTTGGTAAAAGGGTGAGGGTTCACTTAAAGCGGAACATGAATCCGTAACGCTTTTATTTTTCGGGTCCGGTATTTTCCGACTAATTTTCTGGAAACTTTCCGTATAATTTCTTAAGAATTTTCTGGTATTTAGCTGTGACTTATTAGGTATCTACGCGAGAGGCCTCTGTAGCTTGGTCCCAATTACAATAAGGGAAATGGAGAAAGTGTTAGTTGCTACAGTTATGAAGTAATGACATGTTTGAAATTTTAGGGAAAACCGACATCAGTATCCATCCTAGTTTTCCTAGAAAAGCCAAACAACAACAACTCACTGTTGATAGGACAGAAAATGTCCCACTGAGTGTCCTTATTTTCCACGTCCGGTCTGCTGACCTCAGGCTAGAAATGTGTCTGTAGGTGTAACTGCTCAGTCTGGTGAGTGAGTTTTACTCGTTGGTCACATCTTCAGTGTGAAACACAGAACGGAGGAATTTCCACCGCAGCTGAAACCCGCAGGTCAACGAGCAGTCGACTGTTTCCCGATCAGCCATCAGGTCAACGACGTACGGCAGCTCGGAGTCCTGAAGGATCCGTGCGAAGAAGTTCGACGAGTCTTTCCAGGAGACCCTGGCGGATGCCGACGTCTGCTTACGGACTGTTTCTCACTTCCCTACTGCATCACTTACTCGTTTCTATGCCTCCACGGGAATTTTCTTCAAATTTGGCACATTTTGGGCCGCAACTCAAGAACGAATGAGCTAATTATGACAAATTTTCAGACAAACGTCCTACAGGATAAAGTGACAAAGTGATGACATTTTCCGTCCAAAAGGTCAAAGGTCAGCTTCACCGTGACACCGTCATCTCCTTCGAAAGCCCTTCTCTGACTGTTATCCGACGGCCTAACTCATGACAAGATTGTGACCATGTTTCCTGCGACGCGACTGGTTGGCGGAGGCCGACAACGGCGACGTGGTGATTGTAGCCTCTTAAAAACCTGCCGGCTCACACAGCTCTCGCTGTCACCCTGGGCTGGGCTGTTTTTAATGAGGTCAGTTTGACGTGCTGAGAGTTTCGTTGGTGGCACGGTGATAGAGCTGCAGACTGATGGAGACTGTGCCACATTGTAGGATTTATAATTCTCCACGTTTCATTTATCTATTTATTTCTAGTTATGTATGTTAATGGTGTGAGGGAGTTTTTGTGCCGCTGCTGTCAGTTGATATTTTTGAACACACGCAGGTCATTTCTCTGCACCTGTGCACAGCCTCATGTAGCATTATCACTGCTACTAGCCGCTGCTTCTCTATTATAACCTTGTGGAGCCCTGTTTTGTGCTTCTCTGCTGCCGGGCTGCTTGTTGACAGGAAACTGGCCTATGGAGCGCTTAGCTTCGTGCGAGCTAAGTGGACAAAAGTCAAAACTCCAGCGGCACGTTGAGGGATCGAGAACAATTCTAGTGTGAGAGCAGTGTGTCCTTCGTCAGAGTTAGGGTTATTAGACACTATAAACAGGCTTTCCACCATTCGTACCTGCCAACATGTAAAAGTCTCCCTTCGCTGCTCTGGCTGTCTGTTGTCGAGCTGCGACACACCACCGCTCGGTCTGTGGACGCGGCCTCTCGCCACATGAAAGACTTTTTACTGACTTTCTTGTAATTTATCTCTTTTAATCTCTTGTCGGACTGGAAACTGGTAAAAGGCGACTGTCAGGGCTGATTTAAAGCTGATGTCTGCTGCTGCCGACTGATG
This sequence comes from Xiphias gladius, assembly GCF_016859285.1. NCBI lineage: Eukaryota > Metazoa > Chordata > Actinopteri > Istiophoriformes > Xiphiidae > Xiphias > Xiphias gladius. Next base: position 22,631,787 of record NC_053404.1, read on the forward strand.
CTCAGTTTTATACGACTGTCGTGTCTTTGTGATGGTGATTCAAAGTCAGAGTTCTCTCACATGTGGTGTCACTGTCCTTTAGTCGGCCCAGCGTCTCTCAGCATTAGCTGTATATATCCTATAGAGCCTGTAGTTAGACTGAGGGATCAGGTCCTGTTGTGGGTTTGAGGCTTTAGACAGAGAATAATATCAGTTTCTAAACAGAGCAGTGATTGACAGCACCACCCATCTGAGTGTCAGTCTCTCTGCTCCGCCATGTCAACATCCTTTAAAGCGCTACGACCACCTCTGATCTTCTGCTGCTCTTCTCTCATCTCCCTTCTAATCATACATTTCCCTTTCTTTAGGTTTCCCCTGCCTCTATGCTTTTCGGCTCTCTCTGTGGTCGCCACAGGCTCAGAAAACGTTAACAATAAGCACAAATATGGCATTAAGGGAACTTCCTCGGCCGCAAAGAGGATTAGAAAACAACACGAAGTGGTCAAATTTTTCACCGTTTTCACCTGAAAGAAACGAGGTTTAACAAGCTCGATGCGAGGTAGAGGAATGTTGGCGTCAGACCACATCACATAAGTGTCCTCTTACCATGTCAGCTTTGCATGCGATTTTAAAAAAATACTACAGTAGTTTGGCACAGAATCCGGCAAAGAAAAGCACTGAGAATAAAGTACAATAGAGTATCCAAAATACAACGAAATGAGACAAAAACGGTAAAATAAATGAACAAAACACGTAAAACTTTCGGTCTAACTTTGTCAAGCAACACCTGAGCATTGTTTTTTTTACTTTAAACACGATGAGGATTTAACATTGTCAGCGTTTCATGAAACCTTTCCACAAAAAAACCTTGGAATGGTTGTTTCATTTTAATTTTGGTCTTCTAGTTTTCTAAAAGAAGGCAGGATAGCAACTTTATTGAGACTTTCTCTTTCTTGTATAATAGGTATTTTCTCTGCAACTTTTGATTTTGGTTGAAGATATAATCTCACTGTGAAAAGTGAGTTTTCTGTAATGTTGTATTCCTGCAAATTCTGTCCGGTTTGCCTTTACTTGTTGTCTTTTAAGCTCATATGCGGGCTGGGCAGAGGGAATGCATGAAACAATCATAGTAAACAGTAAAGCCCCTCCTTCGACAGCTCCTTGCATCATTGTTTTCTTTGGATTATTTGCAGGCAGGAAGGCGTTCATTGTAAAGCAGCTGCCAGTTAACACAGGAGATGTACACAGGTTTCAAAGCTGTTTTTTGCCCTGCTAGCGACATGGCTTTTGGAATGCCAATGTCAGTCGTTCGGTCGGTCCACCATTATGCTCCCAACCAATACATCTAGACAACTACTGAGCGGAAGGTGATGAAATATGATTCGGGCATCCACGTTCCCCTCATGATACATTGCAAAAACTTTGGTGATCCCCTGACTTTTCATCCAGCGCCATTAGCATCTCAGAATCTCACTTTTTATTGCACGGCATTTAGACCAAATGTTGGCAGACTCCCCGCTTTTCTCTAAGGATTGCCTCTGGTAATTCTGATGTTTGTGTGGTCTGCGGAGAGTCAGTGTAGATTTTGTTGTTGTAGGATGTGAACAGTTTCAGCTCTTTTGCAGCATGATGGAAATACAGGAGTCCAGGTTTAATTTAAAAACCAGCAGCTGAACTTTAGAGGCGTGAAACATTTGAGAAAAGCTGTTGAAACGGAGACAAAGAGACTGATTTTATTCCCAAAGAGGTAAGGACTAATGTATGTGTGGAGTATGTTTCCGCCACAGAGCTGTGGGTGAAACAAAGGATGGGGGTCGACGACGAACAAGACTCGAGGCCGACGTGTTCGCCAAGAGTCATGAAAAGCGTTTTGCAGGTTTTCAACCACTTGCAAACTCGGTGAAGCCGCGGGGCTGAAGGTGAGCCGCTGGCTGCTCTCGGGTGGCTTTGCGGCGGCAGCGTCAAAAGGAAAGAGAGCAGAGTTGTGGTTTTTAGTTCTTTCAGAACGGACTGACGAGTGAGCGCTGAGCAGGGAGGAACGAGCCTGATGACAGCTCAGATTTAACACCAGTCCACCCCCCCCCCCCTCAGGTTTCCTGTCTCAGCCATATTGCCGCCAACTATCTGAACGCAGGGAAGGAGGCGAGGCGCTGGGGGACGGCCCACGAGAGCATCGTACCTTACCAGGTAACACCCCGAACACTCATCCGACCCTCTTTCTGTCCCTTCGTCCCTTCTTAAAACGCGCAGAGGAGGTGCTTGCGTCAAATCGAAAAACAAAGAATCGTGGGGGCTCTGGCTGCCTTGGTGTGCCTGAGCTAATTTAACAGATTAAGACAAATGCTTAGAGGTTCAGAACTATTAATGAACTATAAATGTGTATATATATTAATATATTAAAATACTGGGAAACAGGGTTGACGGGAATAGGAGGCGCTGGGAGTCACATTCAGACACACAATTATTGAGCAATTGGAGACAGTGTCAGTTGGTTTGTATGTTTTAATGCTGGCGTGTCACACTGTTTCCAGTCTGGAAATCCTTTCCTGTTGTCTCTGTTATCCTTCACTGTCTCCCCATAACCGTCATACAGCCATCGCCATGCTTCTGCAAACCACACAGACATCACTGCTCTTATCACATGATTTTATGAGTCAGATAAAAGCCCCGGTTTTCCAGAAAAGAAACTTCAAGATTTCCACAGTGATAAATTATTTTTTTGTCTCATTTGTATTCCACTAAACTAATTATATTACTCTGAAATATATCCTAATTTCGATAGTCTATTCCGAGTTTCCTTCTTTTGAAAATAAAATACAAAATAATTTCTCATTTTTCTTTTCCTGATCACATTTTTTTTTCGTGTTTATTAAAAACATAAGAGGCTCAAGTAAAAGTGCATTTCTCTCTTCCCTCAGCTTCTCTGTGGTGTCGTTAAAACGTGAATCATTTACTGTCTGCACGGCACAAAAATTGAAAGCACACACGGGGCGTCAGCTGGATAGTATTTCACAATAAGAGCCTGGAAATCAACACTGAAGATGTAGAGTGAACACAAATCAAACCATGCAGGAAACACTGAAACATTTAAAATAAAATATATCTGAAGAAGACTTAAAGTGGATATAATGGATATTTATGTCATGACAATGTGAAAACACTGCGACAGTGTGAAAGGCGTCTCTGGTAGTGAATCATCAGCTGAGTCTGCGGCTCCCCCCGCCTTTGCTGAGCTTTACGGTGAGTCTCAGCTCGTTGTTTATCCGCTTACTGCTCCGGTTCACTCTCACCGCTCTCATAGCGTCGTTTTCGGCCGCGGCAGCAGCCAGATGTTTTCAGAGAAACAGCTGTAATAAAAATTTTAAAAAAAAAGCCACCATCCGCTACCTGCTCAGCAGCAAAAAGCAGACAGACCCAGTCAGAGACCAGCTGGTGAACACGGCGGAGCATTTAGCAGCTAAAGAGCCAGAGGTTTCTCTCAGGAGCTGGTGGAGACCAAAACCAGAGCTAAAAGAGAGGGAGTACTGGACCTAGATTCATCAGGTGGACTCAGACACCAGATCCAGATGAAGGATCCTGTTGCTCTGTAGCTGTTGGATGTGGAAATAAACAGCTGTTTGAGAACAAGTTCAACATATCAATTTGAAAGGTGATGACCTGCATTGCTAGGAATGTTCACCACTTGTTTACAAGGAAAACAAGCGGACAAAAATCTCAGTTATTGCAGGTTTAATGAATCAAGGTATTTTTCCGGATCCGGGACCTGGATCGAAAGTGGAACAGCTATCAGAACCAAACACTATGTACAAGCAAACCGGACAGAAAAAAGTGAGTTTTAGGAGAAGAATGAGGCCCGTTGTTCTTCTTCCTTCCTTTTGTTGCTTCCATATCTAATATTTAAGTTGGCAAACTCAGTTTAATAAAACGAACTCTATAATATTGAATAAATAAAAAAGAACAATAAGAGGTTCTTTACATTCAGACCAGTGTTTTGTATCAGACTGGATCCAACCTTAGTCTTCAGTCTGCTTCACATTACTGCCCCTGAGCCTGAGGGAACTGAGATGTTACTATGTTATTATGGAGGTTCATGACTCACATGTGGACAAGAACTTTAAACCATCACTCACACACACACACACACACACACACACACACACACACACACACACACACACACACACACACACACACAGATAAACTGGCAGCTCGTCCTGATGTTCCGCTCCATCTGCTCGGCGTGAACGTGGCCGTGGCGGCTCGATTCTTGTGGTCGTCGTCTCTCACCAGCCGGCGCTTTATTGTCCGACGCTCAGATCAAATCCTCGTGTGAACCTCCTTACCCACAATGCTGCGCGCTCTCTCCCCCCGGGCGCGGGAGATGAAAGCAGAGCAGACGGGTTTGCCGGAGATCACGACAGTTGAAACAACAGAATTATTGGTGTTTTGTGGTTGGGGCTTTGCGAGGAAGACATTAGAGCTGAGGAAATCGCCCGTCCCCGCTGACGCTTTTTTTAAGTTCACATCTGATTCCCGAGACGGGTCAATTCACATCTCCCAGAAGTGAGACATCCACCATGTCAAAAAACTGAACCATAAGAGAGTAACTGCAGTCAGGAAGGAAAAGTTGAGCCGGGATAGAAACGCAGCAGGGAGGTTAGTCCCTCTGCGAACAGAATATTAATATTTTAGATCATTAAATCAGAGGACACAAAAGAGGATGCCTTGCAGTACAGCTGCATTATGTGAGCAGACTCCATGGTTCAGTTCAAACGTCCAAATAGAAAATAAACCAGTATTTATTACTTAAATGTTGTACATTGTATTTTTAATACTGATGTTGAGATAATGTCGTAAAGACAGCCGACTTGATGTACAGTATGGACTTCAGTGCAGGACTGTAATCAACTTTTCTCTGCTTCGCCACAAAACTGGAAAAGGGACAGACAGCACTGGGACATCAAAGCCTTAAAGGAACGGATGATTTGTAGACTTTATATAAAAACTATAATTTTGGTGAGAAAAAAAAAAATACATGCAAGATAATTACAGCAGGAGCCAACTTTTGATGTACCTCATCCACAGCGGACGGTATACTGTATGAGATGGGAACAGAAAAAAAGCATAAAACATTAAAATGCAAATTAAAAGAATAGAGACAGTTTTAAAGGACATTAAAAAAGAGCCATTTAGGATTAGTTTTGGAAGCAGATCCACAAGTCTGTCACCGTGTTTGTCTGAATGGCTTTATCCCAGAATGCACATGATTTTTTGGGGGATTTTTTTGCTGAAATGTCTTCTTATAATTATCGTGCAGTCTTGGTGGAGCTCCGAGTTGTGTAATTAAACAAATCTTTTTACTTTGTCAGCACTGCTGATGCTGATGCTACTCACTACTGAGCTGATCCTGGTTCTTATAGGTGTGTCTCTCTTGTGGCATCATTATATCATCATTGCATCACATACTGAAATGCAAGACAACGTGAAATTATATATGGAACTGATGCTTGTTTACATACCTGTGCAGAGCAAAACACTGTAAATGAATTTAGAAAGAGTTAGAAAGACAGCGAAGAAGTTTATTCACTTTTATTAAAATATTAAATCACGTTCATTGAACATCAGAGTATGTCTGTTGGATGGGTTACAAAGGCTCCATTTTTGGCCACCATGGGGATGAAAGATCTCCACAACCAGCTGCTGGACTGACAGCCTTCACATGTCATCGACTGCCTCATAACGTAGTTGTGGCTCTCGTCAGTACTCCCTCTCTTTTAGCTCTGGTGCTGGTCTCCACCAGCTCTTGAGCGAAACCTCTGGTTCTTTAGCTGCTAAATGCTTCGCCGTGTTCACCAGCTGGTCTCTGACTGGGTCTTTCTGCTGTTTGCTGCTGGGCAGGTAGTGGACAGTGGCTTTATCTGCTGCTGCTGGAAATGCCGAACCGGACAGGAAATGTCCCACAACGCTAAAACTTTGAGCTAAAAGAGGCTGAAAGGCTCAACTGAGCTGCAGGTGGTGATAGACGAAACATGGAGGAGGCGCTTCAGGTCTGTGAGCTCTGTTGGAGGTCGGTGTGGATATGATCTGCAGCCAGCAGGGGGCAGAAGTCGCCCCGCTGTGAACCGACTGCTCCGCCTGCCATCTCCTAGGACTGTTTGGGGTTTTGTGGGTGAACGTCCCGCCGTAGTCCCCCTGTGGACTGCATTACCCACAACTCCCTGAAGCTGGGGATGAAAGAGAGGCGGCGGTCGAGATGAGTGCCGAGTTTAGTGTCACTAAAGGGTTAGTGGTTCTGAATACACACACACACCCGTAACCACATCCCACTGCTGTGTGTGTGTGTGTGTGTGTGTGTTGTGATGTATGACAGCAGTTCTTGTCCTCCTTTCATGTTCCAACAAGTTTTTATTGCAAGCAATTGTGAGAGATAAAGAGGAAGAGGAGGAGAAAGTAAAGACAGGAAGAAGACAATTAGGGAGGCAAAGAGATGTGACTCAAGGGAAGGAGGAGGAGGAGGAAAGGAAGAAAAAAGATAAAGAAGAAGATTGGTCCTCCACCAGCTGGCCTTTTAAACAGGTTTCCTCAGGCGAACTTCAGCTTATTAAACTTATTTTAGAACCCATCAGGGACTCTGGAATAAAATGCAGATGAACCTCCGTCCTCTCAGCCCCCACACACACAAAATTCTATTTCATTAGATGAAATTTCATATCTACCTGCTGGGAAGAATCTACGTAATGAAAAAGATTCTAATCCCCAAAGTCAACAACACAAAGTCAGCATCTCTGCTGCCTCTGAACTTCCTGACGCAGCTTCTAAAAGCACGGGTAGACACGACAGTGACGACGTCTGGAATTAGTTTCATTAAACCACCACAGAAGAAGAGGACACGGCGAGAGGAGGTCACTAAGAGAAGCTGCAGTCAGAGCTCAGACGCTGGCGAACCGTGTGGAGAACGTGATGGAAACCTGACGTTCCTGCTGGTTCCGTGTGTTCATGTGAGGAAGGTTCCAGTCTCCTCACGGCTCCTCACAGACTTGATGGTTTCCTCTCTTCGTGATTCTTGTGCGTAAGCGTTCACCAGGTGGATGCAAACCCACTGACCGTTTTCAAAATGTAACAAAAATAATAACAACTAACACATCATTGATCGCTTGTTTGTTCCTTTTTTCTTGCTCTTTTCTCAGTTTCTCTTCATCGACTCTCATGTACTATATGACACTGGAGAGCAGCAACAGAAATGTGGAAATTCATTGTTGGAATTGCTGTTTTGAGTTGGTTGCCTTTCTTTTTTTTTTCCTTGCAGTTGTGGAAGCGTTTTGTCTTGATCTGGTTCCAGAGGTTTCGGTCGGGAGATGAAATGTTGTGTTTGCGGTGCTTTGATGTGTGGTGTCTCTGTCCCGTCTCTGTTTCAGGGCTTCAAAACCAAAGATGGACACATCGTTGTAGCTGCAGGCAACGACAAACAGTTTGTCCAAGTCTGTCAGGTAGGTAGCTCCACCTACACGAGCACACATGTTAGTCTACACGTAAATATCGTGATGAGTATTCACCCCAGAAATGGGTGATATAAATGATATACATATCTACATACTTTTAAAGGAAAACACAGTGTCTCCACGACTGCTTAGTGCCACTAGAGGTGGGGAGTATGTGAAGCTCAAAATGTTCAGTGGAATTTTTTCAGACTTGGAGACTTTTAAATAGTAAAACTGTTGTTTGTGTGTTTGTGTGCGTTTACAGGTTTTGGAGCTGATGCAGCTCACGGAGGAGCCAAAATACAAAACCAACAAGCTGAGAGTCCAAAACCGCAAACAACTGCTGCACACACTGTCACAGAGGTACACACACATCCTTGTCAGGACACTGTATTGACCCATAGTCATTGTGGACGGTTCAACCTTAACCCTAACCTTAACCTACAGGTCCCAAGGAGGTAACAAAAAACTTTTGCAGGACAATTCCTCTTCTACTTGTTCCTCTTCTTCTTTTTCTACTTCTACTTCTTGTTTTGTCTGCTGCTGCTTCTTTGTTTTGTCTATAAAATATAACAAAATGGTAAAAAGAAAAACCCCAGTCATCATTTCTTAGAGCCCCAGGTGGCGTCTTCAACAGTCCACAACCCAGAGAGATTCATTTTACTGTCCGGTACGGCAGAGAAAAACATTCAAATTTTACCTTTGGGGATCTGGAAACAGCAAATGTCTATTTTTGCTGATGATTATTTGATTATCAAAATAGTTTTTATTATTATTTGTCTTTCGGTTGACTAATTGCTGCAGCTCCAAAAGATCCATGTTATATTAAATCATTCAGAAATTAAAGTCAGGATAAGATAAGATAGTATTTTTTAATAAAGGGTATATGTGTGTAGGTGAGCAATAGACACAGGTGATGATAATAATCATTTTGATAATGTAGTATTTCATTATTTCCAATTGTAATAATTAATGTCTTCTCATTTCTGTCTGTCAGGTTTCTGCAGGAGAAGACAGCTGATTGGCTGAGGAGGTTCGAGGGCTCAGGTGTTCCCGTTGGACCAATCAACAGCATCCAGGAAGTCTTCTCTGACCCACAGGTAAGTCGGCCAGAAGCCGCACGCGCAGCGCAGACTACGCGCTGTCTGTTTTCTGGATTGAAGCGGGATCGTGTTCCTACAGGCTGCACTTACAGAGGTTTCAGGGAAACGATTCTTTGAAAAGATGCTATATGATTTTATACGATTTAAAGGCCTAAAGAACAGAAATCTGAAGAAAAAGCGAGCGTTTCGAGCCATGTCCTGAGAAGTCTGGGCCGTTTGAGTCTGTCAGTCTTTGAATTTCACCATTTTTTCGTCATGGCGACTGAGCGCGCTTCTGCACAGATTTCTCAGTTTTCCCAACAAGAGAACGAACGGCAGTGCTCTCTTGCCCGGCTGCGTTCTCCTCTCTCTTCTTCATTTACCCGTCTCTCTCTCTCTCCTGTGCTGAAGAGCGTCGTGACCGTAGCTTGGACTTTTGTTAAGCAGGGAAACAGACCTACAGACAGACCCAACAAGCTGATTACTTGCTGTTGTAAGTAGTGATATTCTTGCCAGCATTTGACCACTGCCGCTGACGGCGTGACCGAACCTTAGGACTGAGCGTCCATGAACTAGCTGTGCTTCAGTGGGGTGAGTAGCTAGGCTGCGGCAGAGCTCCGAGGTAGACACATTCATCTGGTTCCCCGGTCCCGCTGTGGCTGCTCTGTCGCTGTTGAACCAGTAGAAAACTGTTCTAAGCAGGACAGGAGCTCAGCGTTGTGTTCACGGCGCCTCTGAAAACGATAGTAGTCAAACTAAAGGCAGGAATAGAAATTATCGGTGCTGGTGTTACCCCTGTGTCCAGGATATAGTAAAACTGTCATACTGGCCCATCTCCCTTATGTATGGACTCATTATTCACATCCTGCATGGGCCTTCCCATTGGTCCACTTGGTGCGAAGGATCGACCACCTCAGCGCACACACCTGGGAAATTACGCCAGGTCACGTGATCAGCTTAGGACTTTCCTAGCAGATGAGGATCACCTGAATGCATCGTTAAACAGCTGACCAACGTTCAGCAGGTTGTTTGTTCCGAAATCAGCCGGAACAGAGCTGCATTTGTCCGAGTCTCTGAACCGTGTCTGACTGTCCCCGTGTGGTGTGGTGGTTAAAGGATGCCGTACCAGCACCTGAAGTGGACTCAGACCATCTGCTGGTGGAAATGTTCCCTCCTCTGAACGTGTGTGTGTGTGTGTGTTTCAGTGTCATGGCTGCTCATCAAACTCTCCTCCATATGGATTAAAAACACATTACTCACTGCTCAAGGATTACACAACTCAGCATGTTGTTATAACACACTGCTGCAGGCCTCATTACTGTGTGTGTGTGTGTGTGTGTGTGTGTGTGTGTGTGTGTGTGAGACACAAAGCAACTGGACATATGGCCTGTGTGTGTGTCTATAGAATTAAATGAAAGAAAAATGAAATTAATCACATAGAGAGCCTCTTTCTGTCTTTCCCTTTTCTTTTTCTTAAGTTTCTCCTCTTTCTTCTTCTCTCCCTCTTTTTCTCTCTATAATAAAAACAAACCCCTTGATTAGTGCCTTGATTAGTGGGCGAGTTCCCCAGCCAGTTATCTGTCTTTATCCAATCCAATGTGAGAACCCCCCCCATCATGCGGGCTGTATCAGCTCAACCTCCTCCCATTCGGTCCCATTTGTTTTCATCACCGGTTGGTTGCGGTCGAATGAATCCTCGTCTGTCGCGTGTCTTAAGTTTGTCTGTGACAGATAGACTTTCCACCAGCGTAGATGCAGCAATCTCCAGCCTTCGTCTCTTTAACTTGAATTTAACAGATAAAATCCAGATGAGATTTAAGACACTTCCATTTACACTCACTCCATATCTTAGTCACTCGTCTACATGTAAATCAGGGTCGACCGGTCCTCCGGTCCGGGGGCAGGTGGAGAAGCATCTGAAGAAGAAGAACATCTGCACACAAAAACACGTTGAACGAATCGTATTCAGCAGCCACGAGCAAACCGAGGTTTTACCGTCCTGTCGGCCCTGACTCGCGCCGGCTCCCCGATCAGGGATCAGACGAACCGACCCGGTATTTAACTGTACGTGTAGAAATGTCCGGAGCCGTTTCTCCCGGTTAATGAGACCGAACAACGGCGAAACCTGAGCTGCTGTTACCACAGACGCAGACCGGGGACGGACGGTTTCCACACCCCGATCGCTGACACAGTTACTCTGTGGCATGAGGACAGATTACGTATGTGTCTTGGAGAGACATCTGGCCAGAGGTGGTCTGAAGGATCAGATTTCAGAGCTTCTCGGATGCATTTACACTCAGCTTTTTCACAGATCAGATAGACATCTGATCTACCGGAGACCCGGTGTAAGATCGTCTTTCGGCTCACTGAGATTGTGCTGGTTAGAATGAGAAAGACTGAACAGGCTTTCGATGGTGAGGATGATGTGCTTCAATTTTAATGTTGCTGGATGACAGGCATTGACCAGAGTGTTGGAAAGTGACGCTAATGGAGTTGCAACAATTAGGTGATAGGTTGACTGACAGAAATATAATCGTTTGGATAATTGATTAATCACGTAAGTGATTTTTCAAGCAAATATGGCAAAAATTCAAGGGGCCCAGCTTCTTCTTTGTCCTCTATGGTAGTAGATTCAGTATCGTTGAGATTTGGACTGACATTGGTCGGAGCAACAAGAGAACCGAAGACGTCATCTTCAATGTTCTGACATTTTTAGACCAAACAATTTAATCAGTTAATCGAGAAATCAGTTGGCAGATAAATCGATAATGAAGATGATCACCAGTTGCAGCCCTACATGCTAATGCTCGCATGTTGACTCCAGTCCGTCCTCCCTGTCTGCTGTTCCCTGAATCTTCCGCATCTCTGTGGCTTTGAACAAGTTTTATGTGAATGTGTGTTTTGAGGACAACAGCTCCCATCACCACCTGGCGCGGCACTGTCATATAAAAGCTATGACTCAGTGTGTGTGTGTGTGTGTGTGTGTGTGTGCATGTGTGTGTCAGACCAGCCCATCTGCCTCTATAAGCCTGCTGCACCACAGTAACTTGTTTTCAACTAACTCCGGACGCACGCACGCAGACATACACCTGTGAGTGCGGACTGATGACACAGATGTTTCCAAACATCTGGCAGAGAAGATCGTAGAGCCCCTTCACACCACCACAATCCACTGGAATGTAACTAAGTAAATTTACTCAAATACTGTAATTAAGTATAAAAATACTTTTGTCTGATGGTTATAGATACTAATGTATGGCCAGATTAACATTTTACATTTAAAAAAAGTATAATAAGCTGCTAAAATCAAATTCCCTTTTAAAGATCAACTCTGACCGACATGTAAACCTCAAGATTCGTCCGTCAGTCTCCAAACAGATCATCATCATTAAACCACATATTGTTTAAACTGTTCCCCACATGATGGCTGCAACTAACCCGAAAAAAAAAACAAAAAAAAAATCCTCTGACGAAAATTCAGTTCTGCTGAAGTTCAGATTCAGCTCGAAAGATTGAGTTTCTTCCACATCATTCTGTTTACACTGAGCGTGCTTGGAAATAATGGCCGCCTCGGTGTTTGGCTCACTGGCATCCATTCACGGGCAGTAAACACATCGACCCACACCAGAGCTCATGTTTCACAGACAGTAGATCGTGTCAGGTTAGCCAGAGAGATGGGGTCAATTTTTTTATACACGATTTCATTTTGATTTAAAGTTTGTAAATTTCCGTGCTGGCAGCAGTTTGCGGTCTCCCTTAGACCAGGTTGGAGGTTTACACAGACCATCCTTTCAAGTATAATCAAGTAGTCAGTCATCAGAATGAAAGTAATTGTTAGTTGCATCATATTCCACCCGGTAGATCCTGCACAGTTCCTTCTATCTTATACTGCAGTCAGAAATGAAGCCCTTCTTCTTCATTTTTTACCAATTTATCTTTCATTTCATTAAATCAGACAGTAGAAACAATTTAGCACGATTTAAAAAAAAAAAAAAGAAAAAAAAAGATGTACTTCATCATCTTTATTATGGAAGTGATTTTCCTTCAATAAATCTCTCTAACTTCTTCGACCTTGAACGCACCATCCAGGAAAACTTTGAAACTGGCCCCTGCAAGCAGCCACATTATTACCACATGATAGTGGCAGAACCTCTGTTTAAAAATTAAGTTGTATAAAAGTGAACTTGAATAAATAAATAATTGGCTGCGTGGAAGAAAATCAGTCAAAAAAACATATGGTTTATTTTGGAAAAAGCTCAGCAGAAAGTAAAGCTTTCACAGATTTGCAGTTAATGGACTAAAACATGTAAAACTAGCAGTATGTCCCTTTAGAACCGCACTCTGTGTGTGTGTGTGTGTGTGTGTGTGTGTGTGTGTGTGTGTGTGTGTGTGTGTGAGAGTGTGTGAGAGAGAGATGATGTGGAGCTGCAGGTTTCTTCCACACAGCAGCTCTGCAGCGAAGCTGTTCCTAATCAGGACAGTAGGAAGTCACTACTCCGAAACCGAAATCTGGAAGTCGTTTGGAAAAATGCCAAACCCTCCCCTCTCGCTCTTCGCTGTTGGCTCAGGGTCTCTCTCTCTCTCTCTCTCTCTCTCTCTCTCTGTTGATAGTGTCTCTGCCATTTTATTTTTCTTCAAATTCTAAAGTTAGAGGAGCTACTGGTTCCTACAGTATTTTCCTTACTATAAATTCCCCTTCTCTTTCAATGATTTCTTTAATGTTCCTCTGGTCTGTGGCCAAAATCTCTGCCTGTTTACTATGTAGTGCACTATATTTACTGTCCATTTTATCTGAGTGTATAACTGATCCACTAGACTATAAAGTGCCCTTAAAAATGCAGAGAATAAAAGGAAGATGTAGAGTCCATAGCACGTACTGTACTTGCTGCCAACAGTGAGGATTGATAAGTGTCGGAAATCTGAATTCACCGCTCCGTACGTGTTAAACAAGTCCCCCAAATCAAGCAACAAAATACGTCATTTGTCCATGTCCTTTATAAAGACACTTGGAAGTCTTCCCTGATTGGTTAGGTATAGGGACAGATCGTGGTTTGGGGATAAGGTTATTGGAGGGCGTAAATTATACCAGTGATCAAGTCTCACAAACATCCACCTCCTCGTGAACAGCTGGAATTCAGCACGTTGAAAGGAGTGATTTATAAAAGGTTTGTGCAGTTAAAAGCGAATGCAGGCAAACACGCAAAGAGGTTTAGACAAATGTAAAAGTGTTTGCATAAGGTCCAGCGTCGATGCAGAAACTGGATGGGACGTTTACTTCTGAAGTCCTGGACGCCTAAAATAAATCCAGCTTCTTTTCAACTGTATTTGTATATTTTTCTCGCCTGCTCTCCATGTGGCAGCTCTCCCTGTCATGCTGTCATTACTTTTTTCTTTCCCGTTGTTTTGCTTTTCAGCTATAAAACCCTTTTGTTGTTATTTTATTAAACTTTCTCGCTGTTTTCTCTCTCTTGTGTCTTGTTTACACTCACATTTTCACATCTTGAAGTTCTCACAGTCATTTTTACCTTTTTACAGTTTCCTGTTCCTCTGCCCTCTTGTTGCTCACTCTCTCTCTCTCTCTCTGTCCCAGGAGTTCAGCAGTAACCGACCTTGTTTTTACGACTACAAACCCTCCGTCCATGTATCTGTCATGTCGTCTGGGCAGCGGCCAGGTCCTGCAGAAAATATCCAGCTGAATATGGCTTTAATATCCTGACTACTGGAGGTGCACTTGATTTATCCCAGCTGAAACCTAAACAGCCTCTGAAGTGAATACCTAACATGTAAGATCAAATAAATCAGCCACTCTTGAGGCTCAAACCACCCACTTCTGGCAGCGCTAGTACCTTGCTCTTTACTTAGCTAAACAGGGAATCAAATAATTTAACCTACACCTCTGTCCAGTGCTCTGAACTACACAGGGGAGCTGGGAGTTGAACTCTTAACTCTGGCGTTAGTACAGACTTGCTTTATCCAGTTGCTTTTAACAGAAAATTAAACTCTACGTTTGCAAGGTTTGTGCCCTTAGTGGGCCAAACAGAGACTGAAGGAATTGAACTCCCAACCCTTGCAGTGCTAGTTAACTGTGCTCACATCACTGCCGTGCTCAAGGGTATTTATCCTCAAACCATGGCAGTTTTTATAGTCTTCCTCTAGCGAAATGATCCGACAGTGCTGGAAGTGTTGGAACTAAAGCTCGTACCATGGCAGTGTTGGTACCATTTGCTCGGGAATCTAACCCGTGAGCCCTGTGGTGTAAGCGCCTTGCTCTTGCTCTTAGTGGGATTTAGGGAATTGAACTCCCAATCTTTTCAGTACTAGTTACTTGCACTCACATCACTGCCTTGCTCAAGGGAATTTAAACCCTAACCATTGCAGTATCAGTGCCTTGCTCTTGGAAAATTAAACCTCAGATCTTCAAGTGACTTGGTCTAGGGAAATAAACCTTTAATGGTGGAAGTGTCAGCTGCTCTTTCTTGGGAATTGAACCTGTAACTCTGGTAGTATGGGTGCCTTGCTCTAGAGAATGGAAGCTCTCACCCTGGATTCCTTCAGATCTTTTTCTAAGGATTAAAACCTCTAACTCTGGGAATTTTAGTGCCTTGCTTTGCTCACTGAGCTACAACCTCAGAGTTTTTTTCCCCCATCCCTTGAAATATAGTTTTTTTTGTCATCTTTAGAGCAATTTGTATCTTTTCTTGGACACAAATTCTAAAAAGTATCTTTATTACTGTCTGGAAATTGTCAAATAAAGCAGAAAAACCATAAAAAGGATGCTGCAGAAGACGTCACTTTACTGGCAAACTCCAACTCCCAGGTCACGAGGACCACACATTGTCTACTGGAAAACAAAGGGAGCCTCCAGTCACATTCTTGGGAAACACTCCCTTCATATGGACTGGATTGAAGGTCAGATGGAGGGATCGAAGGTGTGAGGACAGACAAAACGCTTCCTCTGAGGACACTGGGATCAAACCCCCAGTATCCTCAGAGATCCTGACTCGTCTCCAAGATGTCAGGCCTAAACATAGAGGTGATAGAAAGATAAAATGTACCACTTGAATGTCAGATTTGTCCACATTTATCAAGCCTGACTTATTTCCAACGCTGTGAAATGGATGGAACGACGGAACAATCAGATCATGGAACTAGTCTGGACTAGTCTTTTAAAGACCTATTGTGCCTGATATGATCTAGTTTTCCCCACAGACAGAAATCTGTCTATACTGAGTTGATGGATCTGTGAATGTGAATGTGGAAAATCTCTGCATCTCTGAATGCAGAGTCTTAGGAATGCTTGATAACATTCTACAGTAGTATTATAAAGCAGTGGAGGCCACTTCAGGTTTATTCAAATTCTGTTTAGTTGTTTGGTGCGTGGTCCGTCTTTTTGTAGATTAGATAGCACGAGGTCGTGACCAACGCGTCGCATCCATCAATGTCTAAATATCGGCCACTTCAAATCTCGCCATGTAACGTGTCATGTTAATAGCTGGATAAATGTAGACGTCACGTCATGCAGATATTTTGCTACATGTGGATGTCATTTCACCTTGTGTCACTTTGATAGCTGTGTAGATATAATGTCATTCGACGTCATTTCATGTAGATAACCGGCTAGATCTGGGCGTAACGTCATGTCATCAATGTAGATTGTGTTTATAAGTGGATAACTGCCCAAATTTTGACCTCTCTTCATGTCAAGCCAGGTAACAATAAGTGGATAATTGGCTAGATGTTGTCGACGTCATGTCGAGTCACGTTATGTCATGCCGTGTGGGGTCGTATCAACTTACATAACGACAAGGTGATAACCGACCCAGTTCTGAGGGTTTCTTTATACAGCCGCCATTTTAAAAACTGACAATCATACGGGAGATATGCATCAGAGACGAAGAATAACAAGGAAGTTTGTGCACCCACGGGAGCAGGACAGGCAGCAGGATGTGATGGATGATCACAAATCTTACAAGAAACTTTTTTGAGTCTTTTATGGACTGGATTCTTTCTCAACAGATATTGAATAATGTTGGGGGTCTGTTTCAGGGTAGGCTGGATTTAACGTCATGTTGACAGACTTGAGGCTTCCTCCAGGTCACGTTGACCTAACTCCATCTTGTTCCCAGATAAACCACAATCTGACAGCTAAACGCAGCTCGAGGGAAATATATTTCTGGTCTGTTTGACTGGTGGGCTGGATAGATGAATGTGGACATGTTGGGAGGATTGATGACCAACTTTAACTCCAAAATGAATTTTCCACCATTACATGAAAATAGACAATCACAAGAAAATGATTGGTAGTGTTTATAATAGTAAAGCAGCTAACTTTGACCTCTGGTTGATATAATGGCACATTTATTGACTTAGTACACTACTTAGTAGTGATTTTAGACTTATTACAGAGTCAGTATTTTACTTGTGTAGTTGTAGGACAAAGTTGCATTTCTAGAGGTGGATGGGACATGAATAGCCAGTCATCTTTTGCTTTCTTAGCTGTGATCGGTACACCTTTCTGACTGACTTGAGAGGCCTAATAACCTGAGGTACAGCAATAATCTTTGCCTGGTCCTTAGTTGAATTTGCGTTACACCGTCTCTGTCACTTCTTACTTTTTGTTGCGCACATCGTTGCTTGCAAGCGCAGCAAGTAGTTCTCGCATTAGCATGCATCGTGTACATAGAGGTATGCAAAATCAGGGGGAAATAGGCACAGAACAGCTACAGCAGAAGGGGGTTAAAGCATAAGATGCCCCCTCAAAAAAACTGTTAAATAAACACGAGAGGTTCCAGGTTATAATGGCAGTGCCGTACCCAAGTATGAATCTGATTGGTTGTTACTTGGCGGCTGAGCAGCTGATGAATGAGCGAAGCAGCTGATGCCAGTCAGCTAGTGCAGTTACGACTTCAGCGCTTTGCCTAACCGAATGCAATGCGTCATTTTCTCCAACAGTTGACCTAACTCTGTGCCAAGCAGCACTTTACTCTGCTGCTATCTGTAATCTTGAAGACAAAGGTTGTACAAAAACTGATTCCCAGAGTCTGCAACAGTCGCTGTGGGGCTTTCAGATCAGTGTTTTAGGAGGTCACGCAGACTCCGCTCTTCATTCGTTAACTGCCCGATAGCCAGGCAGCTGCTCAGTAAACAGACAGTGCTGGTCCTGTAGTTTGAGAGGTTTGGAAGAAAATGATGTCAGCAAAGCTTCGTGTGTCTTCTCGGGGATTTTTAGGTGGTTTGGAGGACACCCACTCAGCATCCTCCCCTGTTCCGAAACACATTTCTCTGCCAGATAAATTGCCTTAGACTGTCAAACAATGAATCGCCCTATTATCAGAGGTAGTGCAGAGTCAGCAGGGAGAGCTTCTCATAACTCTGCTGCGGGTGTAGTTTGGATGACCGGCAGCATTTTTTGGTAATGGACCCAACAAGGAGAATCAAATCAAAGTGAAAAGTGATGAGAAAACACACAAGGAGGTGTATGCTGTGGGGCTTTTCTTTGAATCAGTCATAACTTCCTGCTTCACAAAAAAAAACTGGACATGACTTTTGAAGGATGTAATCAGTCTGCTTCTTGGTGGGAGATCCATCGCTCGGGATAGAAATCACAGATGATGACCAAAACAAAATGACCGCTGCTTAGAAAGTTCAGTGTGATTCACTTGTGGAAGAATTTATGTGTAATATATATTGCGTGCTAAATCAAACAGTGCATTTTGGCAGAACTCTACTAAATAAAAACCAACATTTACCAAAATGTAAATTTAATGGAGTTTGAAGTTTGCAGAAAGACTCCTTACGCAACTTTTGATGGATTTTGTGATGACCCTTTCCCAGAAACAATTCCTTGAGAAGCAGTGAATGCAGAGAGCGTGTCTCTTCAGGCCTTGCTGGATTACCCTTGCTCCACATTCCTTGCAATTCTTTTTATTTTTTTTTTATTTTATGGTTTTACATACCTTTTGTAACTGAGGTTTTGAAAGGTGCTACAGAAATACAGTCAGCTTGGATGTCAGGGGGGAGGAATGTTCCATAAATATTTCCGCCAAATTACTATTTATATGCACTCAGTGTATCTTATATCAGCACAGAATTGAAAATCCAGCCGTGGTGGCTCATGGCACGGGTATCCCAACCCTGTGGAAAAAATACAAAAGGCATGTTTCTGACAGAACATACATACAGCAACACTTGTGTTTCTCAACGGTTCATCTTGTCTTCTAATTGGACATGAGAAATGATACTGGCTTGGAAAAGGTTGCCGACCGTCGCCTTGATTTGTTCTCTCAGTCTGGTGTTTCATGCCCCCTCGAATTACCCAAAGTACCCGTTCCCTCTCCCTTGTATGCCTCCATCCGCAGATGAGTGTTTGTGACCTTGTTCGCATCTGCGACATCGTCAAACCTTTTTTACAGTGAAACGGTCTGGCATCCTGTCAGATACATTTAAGGCATGTCAAAGATAACACCTGATGCATGTCCACGTATCCCATGATAAAAATTAAACCGTTAAAGTCCAGGTGCTTAGGCGTGTAGTGAGCGTGTGGGGGGGGGACTAGGATTGAAGGATTTCCCCGTGACTTTTAAAAGTTATTGCTTCGCACTAATACATCCCTATTTTCCCCAAGATTTCTTAAAAAAAGATGAATGAGGTTCAAACACAATGTTAATATATTAGGTGGAAAAATGAAAAAAATGTCAGAATCTCGATTCCTGGTGTTCAACCCTAAATCACGCTCTAAAATAGTAAGCGATTCAAAGGTATGAATAACTGATTTAAGAGAACAGATATGAGCTGACACCTATTGGGCTCCGTGGGACATAAACCTTTTTATGAATATTCTCCGACTCCGTGTGTGATATATTTTCTGCCTCACTTCAAACATTCTCAGCTCCACATCTGCGCCACAGCGCCTTCGTGGAGCTCCTCGGTATCTGCGGAGGCTGTAGAAATGACTGACGGCCGCTTATTTGGCAGGAATCCCTCCTGGTTTGTCTTTTGGTGTTTTTATGAGAGATCTCGAATCCCTGTAATTCCAGCGGTTTTGTTTCCTGCGGTGATCCCTGCATCTCTATGTCTGCTGAAAGAGTGATGGCCTGAGCACATTTGTCGCCTTCTCCGTCCGTGAAGACTCTTGAAACTCAATTAGAGGAGGAACTGTTCCAGCCCGCTGCCTTCTCCTGCGACTCATGGCTCTTATCATCCTTCGGACACGACGACAGATGTATTCCCCTCTCTGACCGTCTATGAAGACCCTCCTGTCTTTGTGTGTGTGTTTTGAAAAGGCTCTTTTATTTAATCCCAGTGATGTTCAAAAGAGGATTGGAGCGAGTTAGAAACTAAGAGAAAGAAAGAAAGCACCAAAGTGAAGCTGTCTGTCACAAGCTGTACTTCAGTTTCAACTGTCGGGTGAAATTCAATTTGAGAAATATGAGGCTCAAGCGAAGAAACGGACTTCCTGGTCGTGAGAAAAACACATCCGTGACGGAAAGGAAGAGTCTATCAAAAGAGGATTTTATGGGTCATATTACATGATTTCGTATAAAGAAGGAAATACAGAAACCTGCTTACTGTCATGCTGAACCTGTAAAATTTCATGTGGCACGAGGGACTCTAATGATACTTTATTAGGTTTCCTATGGCAAATAACTGTAACATACCTAATCTGTTTTATACTACATAAAAGTTATTGTGGCTGTACACTCTACGCCTTGTTACGTGAGTTTACCTTAGTTCATAAATAAGCTAATTTCAGTGAGCCCAGAGTCTTTGGAGGTGACAAATATGTCATGATGGATTTGTCAGAACCACGGAGAGCATCAGGAGAGCAGAGGGACTTTATGAGACCCTTCATCTCTCCATGAGTCTCCCTTATGGTTCAGCATGCTTCAGAGGCGGAGCGTCTTCTAGCAGAACGATATTCAGCAGCATAATATACTTCCCACGGCTATGGCTGCTCCGACAGAACTAGACCTGGTCTGTAAAGATAACCGACTGGAGAAAGGAGCGCGAGCGCTGTCCGAATCGACAGCAGATTGTCTCCGGCAGCCGGGATGGAGCCGGAGGGAGTCGCGGGCTGTCACCCCTCATACAATACTAGACGTTAACAGAGAAAAAGAAAATCGGACTCATATAAGGAGCTCACCGCCAAGTCAGAAAACCTGGCCTTTTTCCTCACAACTAATCAATCATACAGTGGGTGAGATGGGAAAATGAATGTAGTTCCTAATGTCCGGTAGTCTGGTGAGGAGGCGTCCTTTCCCGCCCGACATATTCACGGCCCGGTACTGGATCAAGCCCGGTCGTTGAGCATCGCCGCTCAATCTGACACTGAGTCAACATACAGCAATCAGCCTGTGCATAAGCACAATAAACTTTACAGAAGCAGCTCACAGCTATAAGACATAAAAACCCCTCTGCTACATCTATATGTCTGTTTAAATCAAGCGGTATACGCTAATAACAGAAGATCAAGCCGGATCACAAACCCTCCAAGGATTTTAAAATACCCAAATCTTACAGGGCTCAGGTGTCTTTTGGGGGGAATCGAGCCGTTACTACTCAGAGTTTTTGAGAGGTCCCACAAACATCTGAATCTGAATCTTATCTGTAATCATTTCCTGTAAACTGCCAGCTCTCTGATGTCGGGGTCTCTGACTGAAATTTAAGCTTTTTTCAGGAGGACAGGTCAGTAAAAGCACTCTTTTATAGTGCCGAGCCTGTTCATCTGTCAGCACATCGTGAGCGTGAAAAGGGAAAGAGCAACTAAATGATCTCGGCTCATCCCCTCGTTCTTCCTGGCCAGAGTGATGGTGCTGCC
Organism: Xiphias gladius; assembly: GCF_016859285.1. Taxonomy (NCBI): domain Eukaryota; kingdom Metazoa; phylum Chordata; class Actinopteri; order Istiophoriformes; family Xiphiidae; genus Xiphias; species Xiphias gladius. The sequence continues at coordinate 22,653,143 of NC_053404.1, forward strand.
TTCTTCCCATCATCAGGGGTGTGGGCTCAGTGGTCAGAGCTGCACCACCTCTTCCCTCTCCACAGTAATTGGTGTCCACTGATGGAGTGGCTGAGCGGTTTATTTCTGAAGACACTTGTGCCTCGGCTACCTTCGTGGAGAACACCGGCCCTCGGTGTCAGACTTGCTCAAGCCTCAACCTCAGACGACTCTAGACAACTCTCACTGGATTATTGTGACACTGAAGCAAACTTAAAAACACGAAGACTCTGAATGAAGTTCTGCAGTTACAAGGAGCCTCTTTCTGTGTGATCTCCCAGCAGGTTTAAGGAGGTCTATTTGTGATGGACACGATGTCCTCGGCCAAATCTAAATATGTGCGTGTCATGTCTGTGTGTTCAGACTGAGTTATGACTCTGAGAGGGAGTGAGGACCGGGAGGTTTTAAAGCACCTTAGTGTTCTCCACGAGCTGTTGTTTTAAGAACACCTGTTTGCTCCTGTGCTTTTCACCTCACACAGTATCTTTGACTCAGGTCTCCGCCTCCGTGCCCCCACCCTCAGCTCTCCCACGGGCGCCTCGCAGTTTGCATGTGTGCACATATGAACGTGCGTCGTTTTAATGAGCTTTAGTGTAAACAGACATGACTTCAGCCGAGAGAGAGCGAGCACAGTCATGACTGAAATATGAGCTGATTAATTGAGTGATTTGTCACTTTGCTGCTCTCTGAGCACATGTGGAGTTCTCCCGCTGCGATGCATTAATCATCCATCGTGACAGCTGTTTAAGTTGGGAATCAGGTTGGGGAAACACCTGGAAGACCTGAAATTCCTTAACGCTGCTTTCCAGGGATGAAAAAGTCCCAGGTTATTTTATTTTTCCTTAGTTTCCAAATATTTTCTTGCTTAGAAACTGATATCTGTCCTTTCTTTGGAAGTTCCCTTCGAAATCATTTTGTAATTTGGTACCACTAAGAGAGAAAATAAGCAATAATATCTAAGTCTTTATGTTGAGTTTTTATTTTTTACCTACTGCTTTCATTCGAAATAGTGATTTTGTCAAAGGAATCGTTTGTATTTGTAGTTTTTTTTTAAACGGTATTCTTCTCTTCTCTCGTTCGTTTTTTCTCTTTTCATCCTGTCCTCTCATCTGCTTGCTTCTTTCTGTTCTCCTCTTTTCTTTCTTCCTGTCTGACACCCACCAGCTCGTCCCTCAGTGATTCAGTTTCTTCCTCCCGAGGACAACATTTTGACGTGAAGCAGGATAATTAATCGTGGCGACATTGTCCAGAGTTCAGGGTGTGTTCGCAGGTTGCTGCTTGACTCTCCTGTCCGATTATTCCGAGTTACCCGGTCAGGGGTCAGGGGTCAGGCTGTGATTACAGTCCGCCGGCCAACAGCGGCTCGTTACAGGAGCGCGGGGAAACGGCGCAACAGCTGCTCGTTAAAACTTTACTTATCCAGAAAGCTGACAGAGCTCGGCCCTGCGTCACGCACATCCACATGTTCAAACTGGGAGCAGACCAGTACAGGCAGTCTGCAGCCGCTAGCCACCGGTATAGACTTCAGCTACTTTGGTGCCTTCATGGAGGATGTTGAGGGTGCTTAATGATGTTTCCTGCAGACAACAGTCAGGATAGAAAAGTTTTGATCAGTCATTCATCTCAAATTAGCGATTTTGTCCTCTTAATTCACCAATTCGTCTCGTTAAATTGTGTATTTACTTCCCTTAAAATAACAGAGCTCAGCTACCAGGTTGAGTCTGGCACATTGGAAGGCTGCCGTAGAAGAAGAAAGAAGCCGCAGGTGGCGATTCTGTTTCAAAACTTTCACAGCTGCTGTGTTTCACCGTTGTACAGCAGCTGTGCTGTGCTCGTGTCCTTGTTCTTCTCATCTTTATATATAAACAGAACTGTGCAAAGGTTTGAGACGCTTTAGATTCTTCTTCGTCATCAGTCCCATCAGGATGCGTCTAACTGGTCCCAGATTCGTCCTGCAGCAGGACAACTAACCCAATGACACACACACACACACACACACACTTCTTCAGAGACCAGAAGAACAAGGAGTCCAGCAGTAGATGGTCTGGCCCCCACAGAGCCCTGATCTGTGCATCATGGAGACAGACTAAATCCACATAAGAACCGTGGCAGGTTCTCCAAGATGCAGGAACAACCTACCTGCCAAGTACTTTTGAAAAACTGTGTGCAGGTGCACAAAGGAGACCTGTTGCTGGTTTAAAGTCAAAGGGGAGTCACAGCACATACTGATCTGATTTAGGTTTTTTGGATGAGGTTCACTGCTAAATAGCATTATTTCTGAAAACTTCCTCTCTTTTCTCTTAGAGCCTAAAACTTTTGCAGTAGGTTGGTTATGCTGTTGGTGTGCTTTGGAAAGAGGCACGTGCTGAGTCCGCACGCTGTGTTCAGATTGACATCAGCATTGGGTCAAAAATCACCCTGTCATTTATTTCGGTCAGACCAGTGTTGGCTCTGTGGGTGTCCTTTTTTATTTCGAACAAAAAGGACAAATGAAGTAATTGCATGAGTGCATGATTTAGACTTTCAGACAAATTATTTATGACGTGTTTTCCCCTCTGCCCTCTCAGGGGCTCTGCAGAGTAATTACCTTAAGGAGCCATTAGTTAATATTCTCCTTCTGAGAGGAATATTTGTCCTCAAGTAACTCTGACTTTGTGCCAGAGACGTGCTGATGTCATCGTCCATGTCAACGATAGAGCTTAGAACATGATCCATGAGGACAGTGAACAACATTTATTAGAGTTTTCAATTCCTAAAACAACAAGATTACAAGACGGCCACAGCAGTTAGGGGGTCAGATGTCCAATGTTTTGCTGTGACCTCGGAATGACTCTGTGGAAAAGAAATAAGTGGGGTTTTGTTGACAGTAATCAGAGCGGGAGGAGAATGGGAGGGAGCTGAGGTAGTGTAATGTAAGGAAGCAATCAGTCGGAAAACCTCAGCGGCCAGTGGAAAGCAGCTCTGGGACATCTGGGAAAGTGTGAGAGGAGGGTTTGATAAAATCCAGGTATGCTACAGAGTATGAGAAACTCAGAGTAACTGTGAAAACATGTAGTGACAGACGACGTGACGGAGAGACGGAGGAGGAGGTCGTTTGTTTTGATTGTTGAGAGTTGATAAGACGAAACTTAGACTGACCTGCACCGTGAAAAACTGAGGCTGTCAGCTCAACCAAACAGGACGTCTGAGGTTGCTGGTCAACAGTTGTTCACGTTGTCTCTGAAGTTGCACAGCTTCTGACAAAATAGCAAGTGAAATTAAAGCTGTAAGCTGAGCTTAAACTTTTAGACAGGTCACACGCAGGAACAGCACGATGCTGAATAAAATGGAGCGATAGGAAATGAGAACTAAACGATGGGAAAACCATTCACCTTTTTTTTTTTGCCCAATATCAAGATTATTCTGGCACTCCTATGTAGAGCAAGGGTAGAAGATGTAATAAAAGCCTTTATTTCCATTATCTGTACTGGCTTATCCTGTGGAAGGTCACATGGGGCTTAAGCCAAGCTCACATTGGGTGAGCGGTCTGGTACAATAGAGGTTTTCATGGGTCCAAAATCTTGGAGCCAGTCTGAAACAGATGCATGGAACACGTAGCTGAACCTGATGAGTATAAAATAACTTTTAACCCCAAGAGAGACCCACTCCGCAAGGAACCCAGGGACATTCAGAGCTGGTCTGAAATAGGCCTGAGGATAATTAAACTTGGAGTCTTGTTCTCGAAACACCCTAACGTGAAAAGGTCCTAACTGGCTCCTAACTTTTTGACTTACACTTCTCTTGTTTCTAGAACTTCTTTGGACATTAAAAAATGTAGTTCTTTGTCCAAACTGCACGGATACCCTGATTAAGGTTTGTAAAAAGTTAGAAAAATAGAGGAGAAGAGGATTTCTGTGAGAGGTTAGAAAGAATGAGAACCACCACATCTCTGCTCTGAATTTGCTTCTAGACGTGTTGCTGTTGGAGTTCTGTTCAGTCCACTGATGATGTGCTGTCACACACATGAACCTGAGCTGCTCCGGATCAGTTAGAAACTATCATCAACACTCTGTGGAAAATATTTGGGAAACACTTAGAAGATGGAGGGCAGAGAAATGAAGTATTGAAAGTGAGGAAGAGAATAAGAAGTATGTGTAGAAGGAATCAGAGGAGGTAGTTTGTTTATTATTAAAAATGTGATTAAATGAGAAACAAATTCTTTCTTGGAAGAAAAAAAACATTTCACAGAACCTGAATCTGTGGACTCCGATCACTTTCGTCTCATAAAACAGCCAAAACAACCAGAACTCTGTTATTCCACAGATAACCATGAAGTGTTGAGTTCATAAGACTTTTCTGTCGGACACAAACATCTTCATGTTGATCCTCACGGTCACTTATCTGATTATTAACACAAGTCACTTGTGCCAACTCAGGATACTTTTTCAGAAAGGCTGTAATCTGATATTAAAAGATAAAAAACTGAGTTCATGCTCAGTTTGAAAACTTTAACGAACCCTCTGAGCTCCTAAAGCAGAAACACCCAAATTGGAAGTGAAAACAAAACACAAAAATCACCATCATTGGTTAGTTTGAGTCCAAAAATCTGTGTCCAGGTTAGAGGAGTTTTTATTCCAAAAAGTTGAAAAGAACAGTTCACACAAATTTCGTCAAAGTACAAAGTATGTCCACACTAGTTGTACTCATACTGTTGTCTTTAGCTCTGCCACCACTGTTAAAATCGCACTTTGTAACTTTTGCTAATCACTGTTTTTGTCCAAGTAGTGAACACACTGACATATCATCACCTTTTATGTTGATATGATGAACTTGTTCTCAAACAGCTGTTTACTTCCACATCCAGCTGTTACAGAGCAACATGACCTTTCATCTGGATCTGGTGTCTGAGTCCACCAGATGACTCTAAGTCCAGTACTCCCTCTCTTTTAGCTCTGGTTTTGGTCTCCACCAGCTCCTGCAGGGAATCTCTGGCTCTTTAGCAGCTAAATGCTCCACTTTGTTCACCAGCTGGTCTCTGACTGGGTCTGTCTGCTGTTTGCTGCTGAGCAGGTAGTGGACGGTGGCTTTTTTTACAGCTGTTTCTCTGAAAACATCTGGCTTCTGCCGCGGTCGAAAACGACGCTTTGAGAGCGGCGAGTGCGAACCGGAGCAGTCAACGTATAAACAACGAGCTGATACTCGCTGTGCAGCTCAGCAAAGCCGAGGCGAGCTGCTGATTCAGCTGCCGATTCACTACCAGAGACGCCTTTCAGACTGTCGCAGTGTTTTCTTACTGACATTTTGTACATTATGACATAAATATCCATCTTATCCACTGTGAGTGAAACACTAGCACAGTTAGAGAAGAGTGTTCAAGTCACCAGCTGACTCAGTAACATCCGCTCTGCAGGATGTGTTGTGTGCTTGTACACTGTGCGAGACTGCTGATGTGCCTCTGAGCAATGCAGCGCATCCCTAACGGCTCCTGGGAGGCTGCTCAGAGCTTTCCTCCTCCTTTTCTCCTCTGCTTCTCTGCTTTCTGTTCTTTTTCATACCATTCACCCCCTATCTTCCTCTCCTCGTCTGGTTTCTCCTCTTTCTGTCCTCCTTTTTTCCTCCTCTACTCCTCTTGCCCTCCTGCTTTCATCACTTCTTCTCCTCCTCTCTCATCCCTCTCTGCTCTGTCTGAAAATTCATGTTCAGTGGATCGTTGCTGGTGCTATAAAGTTTTGTTTTTGTTTTTCTTTCGTTTTGTTTTTTAAGTGGCAGACAGGTGTAGTGACATCACCCTCTTCAGGTGTTCATGTTATTTTGTCCAGTCCCTCTGTTAGAGTTTATTACATCTGATGTTCCTCCATTTGATTGACTCCTCCGCCTGTACGGTCAATAAGACCTGATTGGCTGAGCCTTCGTCCTGTGTGTGTGTGTATGTGTATGTGTGTCCGTGTGTGTGTGTCCATGTGTGTGTGTGTGTGTGAGAGAGAGAGAGAGAAGCAGATGTTTGTCGTTCTGTCCAAATGTCTCCCAGGTGTCTCACACACACTGAGGTCATTCAGGGACACAACAGGATGATTCACACAGATATGCAGAGTCCTGTCCGTAGTTTTGATTCCTTTTTTATTTGTGATCAGAGAGAAGGAGCGTCTTCCTGTTTTCTTCTCCTCCTCACCTGCCTCTCTTCTCCTTGTTTGTTCTTTTCTGTACAGCTAAACACAAGGACAAGATAAGCTTTGTTTCATTGACGTGTGTGTGTGTGTGTGTTGACCTGTCTCTGACTGTGTTATTCTCCTGTTGCATTAGTGTCCAGTTTAACACACACATTGTTTTCCAGTGAGTCAATGAAGGGAGATGTCCATTCTGTCTTCTCTTTTTTTTTCTACTTGTGTTTTATCATCTCGCATCAGTTTGAATCAGAGACGCAGAAAGTGAGAGAGAGGTATGACGTGCAGCAATTAAAGCACAGTTGTATGCAAAAGACGTTAAAAATTAGACTTTTCGTCAAATGCAAAGGCTCTGTCAGTTTTGATTTCGTCAGGAGGGGGCTACAGAAAAAAGCTAACCAGCTTGAAATCTCCGTGGTCTGAAATGTCATGAAAAAAAGTGCAGGGAAGGGGAACTGTGGAAGTCAAGACAAGATCTGAAGACCAAGAAAACTTTCAGATAAAACTGCAGGTCTGCTGGGGCAGAGAGGCAACGTCAACCCCCCCTCCCCCATACGACTGCGGAGGAGCTGCAGGAAGGTTCGGCCGACACACGAGTGGCGGTGCAGCGTTCAAACGGGGGCTACATGGAAGAGTCATCAGAGGGAAACCAAACCTGCCACCTCATCACAAAAGTCAACATCTGGATCAGCCGGAGTCGCTGCAGCGGGATGGAGTTAAAACCCAACTCGTTGGCCACAGTCACCTAAAGTGCGTTTGGAGAAAGAAGGAGCAGCATTTGATGAAAAGAAGATATCTTTGACAGCTGTTAATCAGGGGGGTGGAAATCTTCTTCTTTCTGCTTGGGGGGGGGGCGGCACTGCACAGATAGAGGGAAGAACGGAGGTAAATGTCCTCTTCTTTTCATTCATAAAATCAACAGAATATGGACTTTGCCCAAACTTTTGCAGACAGCTGTACGTGGTGTGGATAGTCTCTCCATCTATTCACTTCTCTCCTTTTTAAACATTTCTCTTTTTTTTTTTTTTGTACATTTCGGTCATTATTTCTTCTCTTAGCTCGTTTTATCATTTTCCCCCTTCACTTTATTTCCTCCATTCTCCTTTTATCTCTGTTTCTTTTCGCTTCGTTCATTGCTCTTTTCCTCTCCTTCCACCCTGAATCCTCACTTTATGCTGTAACAGCAGGTCATAGTGCTCTTGAGCAAGGCACTGGCACTCCTACATGCTCCTAGTGGACACTAAGACTGTTTTAAAGAAAGAAGTTCAAATAAATAAAGTGAAAAAGGAAAAAACAACAGTCTGCCTATCCTGTCTAAATTCTTCATGGTCAAAATCAAAGCATTTAGAAGCTATTGTTGTGATGCATGATGGGAGCTGGTTTAAGAGACCACATGAAGGAGACGTCTGAACCGCTCGCCGTGACAAACCTGAGGTCCAACTAACGGTCAGAAGGAGGAGAAGGGAAGATGCGTGCGTCACTGCAGCGGCCTGTCGCTCGGGCGGTCACAAATGTGCCAGAAACAGCTGCTGCTGATGTTCTTTACATTTCTGCCTCCTTTAGTCATAGTTCTCTTCCCGCTGAAGGCTGGCCAAACATATGTAAGGGAAATAGAGTTACACGTCAGGTTGCAGTCTTGGCAGCCTGTCTGGACAACTACATGGTTTAAAAATGAAGTGTATCGTTTATGTTAGATAAGCACGAAACAGGCGACTGAAATTCGTATAAAAAGTGCAGCGCGCCTGTGAGAAACTGTGAACTCAGAGAGGTACCCGTGTGCACATCCCATCCTCTGTTTAGGCAAAGTGCAGGACAGCAGATTCAGTGAAGGACAAAAGTAGAAACCTTGACCCCAACGAGAGAGAGGGTAAGAGAGGGTATGGACTGACTCCAAACTTTATTGAGCTTTTTATTTATTAATCTCATTCCCAAACTCCGAGTTACAAAGTGCTCAACAGTAAAACCGAAGGAGTTGAGAGTAAAAATGCTAAATTAATGAAGAATTAACAGTACAACACAGAATATAACAGTAAAACAATTAGGAGAATCGTGATAGGACTAGAGATAAAATACACATCCGTGCGTGAAAAAAATCACAAACAACTGCCAGAATAGGTGCTGATAGGTGGAGTTCATTACTTGTGGACAGAGCCAGGCTAGCAGTTTCCATCTGTTTACTGTGTTTGTGCTGAGCTAAGCTAACCGGCTGCTGGCTGTAACTCCAGGTTTACAGTGCAGATGTCAGGGTAGTATTGATAAACTATTCCAGTGCCCTCCTTTGCATTGAACTGCACACCATTGGCAAACCTCTGTGGGCCTGCTGTTTTTGGCTTTTGGCATTTGTTGTTGACGTAAAGCTTCTGTTCGATATCGCCGCTGTTGTGGATCACTGAAGCGTTATTCTTTGATGGAACTGGAAACTGGTTAAGAAGATCATGTCGGGGACATCGTTTGTTGTTGAGTAGAGGAGTTCGTGTTGTGCGTTGCGTAGGAGAGGAGGAGAGAGAGGACGTGGATTTGATCAGTTCATTAACAGTCTGAATGGGCAACAAGAACCCGACCTGAAGAGAGCCAGAGACATCGGACGCACCTTTGAAAATGTTTTTTTTGTTGTTTTTTTTTAAGTGAAAAATAACCTTCGCCTGCCACGTTGAAGGTAAAATATTTGACAGAAAAATCTGGGACTCCGGAGGGGAATCAAACCCCTCGACCCTGACCGTGCTCAGTGCCTTGCTCCGCCGCTTCCCCAGAGGGTCTGTTTGTTGGAGCTGGAATGCGCCAGAGCATAGTTTGGTTTGTGAGCCATAATCAAATCAAAATGTGTCTGCATACTTTCCCATGGGGACGAAGGAAGAGGAGGAGGAGGGGCGTCCAATTAAACGGTGACACTCGGAGAGAACGAGAGATAAACAGACGGATAATAATCGGGAATGGACAGAGTTTAAACAAAAGCAGGGAGGAAGAAAGAGAGGAAGTATGTGGACAGCCGCTGGTATTTCAGATGTTATTTTTGGACATTTTCAGGAGCTGAAACATGTTTTATGTAACTCCGGATAAAGCCAGCAGCTAATGAGCTAAAATACCAGAATGTATTTGAAATGAGGGATCAAACAAAAGACAGAGGAAAGACAGACACTTCGGTCAGACCGAAGCGTTTGGATGAGTTAGTTTTATTTAGAGGCCTGGTGAAGTCACATCTGCGTCTCGTTAATTCCACCTTACGTGAGGCTGAGCTCGAAGCCAGATGTCGCGTTCACATTGTGTAGGATAGCTGGAGGAGAGGGGAGGATTGCAGAGGTGTTGGTGAGAGGATTAAAACTACTGTGAACAGACGACACAGAAGAAGACGGAGCGGTTTCCCCCGAGCTGTGAAAACCGCCGCCATGAAAACATGCCTCCATCCATACAGATTTCAGGTTCGTCTTCACCAACATGGCAGAAAACAAACTGCACTGAAGATGAACTTTGCTTCTTCTGGACTCAAAGGATGAAGCAGCCGACAGACGCACGCACGCACACGCACACGCACACGCACACACACACACACACACACACACACACACACACACACACACACACACACACGTGCACCTGCACAGGCACAGGTTGAAATAACTTGAGCACAGCAGGGATTTGTCTGCTTTCCGGAAACTTCTGCAGTCCAGGGAGCAGAGCCAAGGCCTGTGTGTGTGTGTGTGCGTGAGTGTGTGTGTTTTTTTCCACATGTGGGTCTCTCTCAATAACATGTACACACACACACACACACACACACACACACCCCCACCCTTTCTGGTGTAATAAACCTTTACTGTTTTGACTTTCATTCATAAAAATCCACTCAGCTGCAGCTTCTTTTCTCCTCCCCTTGTTTCGTGTCCCTCTCCTCTCTCCTTGTCTCCTTTCCTCATTTCTTCTGCTTCTTTTCTCTCTTATTTTTTATTCTAATATTTTTTCCATCATACAAACTCAAATTTTTTTCTTTGGGTGATAATTAGTCGACACAAAGCTGTGACTGGTCAGGAGGTGAACGGATCAAAGGTGTGTGTGTGTGGTTTGATGTTTTCTCTCTGCTGAGCGACATATTGCAACTAACGATAATTTTCCGCATCGATTGATCTGCTAAATTATTTTCTCGATTAATTGTTTGAACAGTGAAAAATGTCTGTCACACGGTTGGTGGCTTCAGATGTTTTGCTTTGTCCGACCGGCAGCCAAAAACCTGCAGATTTCTCAGTTCTCTGTGGTTTAGAAAAGAAGAGCAGAACATCCTCAGGTATGAGAGGCTGGAACGGATGAATGTTTCTCACTTTTGATAGAAAAATCGCTCATGACCCACAAGGAGTGTGTGACGATGTATTTATCTGCAGAGTCGCTGCCCTCTGCGGACGTATGGGCGTAACCGCCGTGAACCAATCAGAAAATACCGTTTCATTTCTCTGATTCGCTGCTTTGTTCTCGCTAACACCGCTCCCTCGCTTCATTCTCTCTCTCGCTGTCTTCAGTTTGAGCTCTGAGAACGAAAGAAAAAAAAAATCCACCCTCTAACGCTCCAAAGTTGAGAAAACAAAGGCCCGCTTGCTTGCTTGCTTGTATGGGAGCTTCTTGATCGTACGGCATGTTCCTCGTCAGCAGGTGAAGTTGCTCAGTTGTTGCAGAACTGCGGCCGCTCAAACCTTCAGGGACTTTTTGGACTTCATCTGATTTACATGTTGTGTGTTATTCATTGACGAGGTGCGGAAACGGAAATAAAAAAGGAGACGTTGTGGTTTTAGCAGCAGCTAGCTTTGGAGATACTTGTTAGTTGGTTGTCCTGTATTTTATTTTGTGGACAAGAAAACACAATCAGGATCATCATACTGGACATGATCACGTCTTTTCTTGGCCGTTTGGCTGTAATTTTTTTTTTTTTTTTTTTTTTTGAGGGACTGACTGATCTACAGCTTTTTTTCCCCTGTTATATCACCGTGTTCTTTCAGCCGTGTTTGTAGAGATTTAGACGTGATTCTAGCTGAGAGCAGGTCTGTGATGAGACGTCAAAGCCTTTACAAAAATCACTCTGACCTCCGAACACTTGTAAACCAACTTTATCCTCCATAAATCCTGGATCAGTGCCGAGTTCATGCCGACTTTATCAACTCCGTCTCTGTGGGCTCCACCGAGCTCGTCTGTAAGCAGGGATCGGCATCAAAGACCCCTCACCTCTTTTTCACCTCGTCCATCCATCCATCTATCCGCTGGCCCTCGTTTGGCCCCCCGGTCATCGTAATGTCTTTACACACACGTGCGTGTCCCTGATCTTCTAAAAACATTGCTTTAACTCTCACCTTCCTCTGTTTTTTTCTGTTTTTGTTCCCCGCTCTTCTCTTCTCTTTTGTCTTCCTCTCATCCAGCTCTTTTAAATTGATTTTCTCTTCTCCCTCTGTGGTGCCTACAGCTCCGATGTAATAGTCGAAGCAGAATTTAGTGTCTAAAGTTCAAATGCAGAAGGCGGCGAGATTAAAAAATTGCGTCTTGTTATGGTTTAGTCATTTTTTTAATAGTTCAAAACTAAATCTGAATGATGTACACTGCATATGCTGACAACACTGACAGTGTGATGTCCTGTCGGCGCCCCCTACAGACTGCAGTGTTCAATACAGCCACAAAAAAAAATAAAAAATTTTGGACAGAACAAACAACATAAGGATGATAATAATACATGGAGTTTCTAGTAAGTCTTTACTATTTGACTAAACAGTAAATAATCTTTGGGACAAAGGCAGATGTGTTCACGCTCATGAGTTGGGGGAAGATGAAGAACACGGACGTAAACCAAGTTGCGTAATTTTGCCGTTATAAGGGAAAAAACTCAAAGTAGCTACGCTGTTCATACACAAGATGGCGGTGCCGGCTACAAACACGAAACATACTTACTAAATTCCTAAATTGGTCAGAGTAAAAAAAAAATAAATCGATTAAAAAGAAAGAGAGGTAGGTACGAGATGAGCAGAGGAACTTTCAAGAAAAATGGAGAGCTTTGTTTTTTTATTTGTCCTCCAAGGATCCAACCCTTTGTGTTTAACACGCAACCTGACGCGCAGCAGTTTGAAGTAAAATAAGCTGGAGCTCCATTTCCGAGTCACGCACCCAAGGTTGTGTGTTTTTTGGTGTCTGACGGTAAAAGAGGCTCCTGGCTGTGTTGACTGCTCCGGTCTACGCCGTTCTTTCACCCAAACGACACCCTTAACCTGGATGCCGTCGAAATGCATTCTGGGAGATGTAGGAAGATATTTATAGCAGTTGAAGTAGATGAGTTGGTCCAAGGGAAAGAAATGACATCAGTTAATCCCCCGGTGAGATCTGAGGATCATTTATCCGTCATTCCTCGGGTCTCGTTTACCAGCCACGTTGAACCTGTCAGTGTCACCTTCTCTCAGGCTCCCAGAGCTCCGACACTCGGGATTAAACTCTCCACGTAAACTATGAAATCATATTTGGCCGTTTTCATCAGTGGGAGTTAGCACTATCTGCAGCTCCTGAACAGCTTCCTACTGACAGGAGGTTACTGTGCTGCTGCACACCTGGAACACAGCTGCTGAAAGACACGCTAACACACATACAGTGATATACACACACACACACACGCACACACACACATATATACGCAATATATACACAAACGTGCTGTGAATCTTCCCCCAGTTTTCCCTCAATATGGGCAACTCATCGAACCAAAACACACATGCCAAAGTTTACACTTCATACAAACTGAAACACACAGACTCAAAACACACAGGTGTTTGTGTGTGTGTGTGTGTGTGTGTGTGTGTGTGTGTCTTTTGCAACTCCAAAGACCTTTTTGTTTTTGAAAGAATTTATTTCTGCAATTGCCTCTTCAACACTTCTAAATAGTTTACTTCGAAATCCTGTGGTGTTTGGGACACTTGGGTGGCAACGCCGGCTGGTCCGTGTGTCGGTGCACCACCCTGGTCCAAAATAGGATATCTCAACAACTAACTGGATGGATTGCAATGAAATTTTATACACACATTCGTGGATCCCAGAGGATGAATCCTACTGAACACGGTGATCCTCTGGCTCTAGCGCCACCAGCTGGCACAGTCTCAGTTTTTAGGGACATTTCTCAACAACTGTTAGATGGATTGTCACGACATTTGGTTCAGACGTGCCGATGTGCTGAACTCATGTGGTTTTGTGGTTATAAAATTCAAATCTTTGAAGTCAAGTGAGAAATAACTGGAATGCAAATATTGACTTGAGATTGTCTTTTGTTGAGTGAGAAGACAGAAACTCTCCATAGTGTCAGTCTGATGAATGTCGAAGATATGAAATGTTGAATAAATATGTTTCTGACACACTGAAACAGCAGCTGGAGAATACTGACTTTAGTCCAGGGCTACACCTTGAGCCATATTTTTACATTTACACACCATTTGAAGTCATGCTTCATTAGCTGTTAGCATTTTCTCTGTGATGTCTGTTTCCATGCTTAACATGCATTCACTGAAATGTTCTCGGTAAATGAGAAAACATAATGATTTTGAAGGCGAGACCTGAAGCTAGAGGAGCATCTTTTTTAAAATATGGTTCCTAAGAGGATTTTCTGGATATTTATTGGACATTGGAGACACCAGAGATCACTGGAAAGGGTAAGTTGGGTAGTAGTATGTATGACGTCTGTTTTTTTTTAAAAGCTAGCAAGCTAGCTAGTATGCATGCTGGTGCAGTAGCTAGCTTTTAAACCAAAATAAACTGCCGAGTTAGATTAGCAAGTGAGCTAGCTTATTCATTAACCAGAATTAATACATTTAGAAAAAGGTGCTGTAGGTGTATCATCCACTAATGTCTTACACCTGACGCTTTGCTTATAAAGGCTAAAGCCACATCTATTTTGCTCAGACATATGTCTAGAAGAACATATACAGCTGAGTCATGTAATATCTTCCTGGTTTAATCACACAGCAGCAGTCATGCAAGTGAAGCCGAGGACGACGTGATACCACCTGGCTGGTAGGTGGATGGTCGTCGGAGATGAGAGCAAACAGCCACATGATGCGTGTTTACTGAGAGAGATGCTGCAGGTGGAAACAGAGCTGAAGGTAGGCTGGACTCCAACAAAAAAACAAACAAACAAACAAACATTTTAATCAGCTTCAGCAGTGTTACACAAATTAAAGTCAGATGTATTAGATCAAACAATTGTCAAAGATAAAGCAGAAATCTGTAGTAATTTACCTAAACTGTTGTCATTTTCAATCTTCCCTCTACATTTCCACTCAGAAGGTTTTGGTTTTATGTGTCCAGCTTTGGAGATATCTACCACGTAACACGAACCCAAAAATAGAGAAAAAGAAAAAATCCCATGCAGCCTAGAAATCATTGTACAAGAATGTCATTAGCTCTCTGTGTTTATGTTCATGTTCATTTCTCCAGGACAGTTTTTCTAAACTCCACCAAGCTTCACAGATGAGGCATATTAAAAGTCAAGAAATGAAAACTGGGTTATTTAAAAAAAAAAAAAAAAAGGGGGCCTTAACTGTAAAAGACCTTTAGTCCTCAACAGGATTAAGGAATGACCATAAGGACCTTACCTGAGGGTCTCAGTTTTGCTCAGCGGCACTTTGACAGAAAGACACTCAGGTTTTTTTGACAACCAGCAAGTACTCATTACTCCCTTCTTGTATTTTTGCCTTTTATCAAACCTCCCACCAAAACCCTGTTCAGTTTAAATACAGGGTAGATGAGTAACAGACACGAGATTTTCAAGAGCGGCGATGGTATTTTTTCTACACAATTTCAAAAAAATCAATTTTGCATGAATTAAACAACTAGCTTCAAACCTAAAACAACAACCTGTCAGTCAAAAACAGATTTGATTTCTTTTATATCCCAGTCTAACTACTTTATAAAACGGTTTGTCATCTGCATAAAGATCTAAACAGACAACCTGACCCAGGTGGACCAGGTGATCGATGTGGTAGGAAGTTAAAATTGTCGGTAAAGCTGAAATCTCCTTTTTTTATTTGAACCGTTTGGATCCTCTGAGCTCAGATAAATCTCCTCATCCTGCCTCAGCTGACTTTTGAGGAAACCTTTGCCATTGTTTTTTTGAAATTCCACCGAGGAATTACAAATGTGGCTTCACCCTCAATCCACAGCCATTTACAGAAACCATATCCGTGTCTCCCTTCAGCTTGTTTTGAATACACCAGATGTAAACTTAGACTCCACACTCTGCTGCCCGCCATGCAAATCCACAGGTGGGTCCAGTTTAAAATGAGCTTGTGGTGAAACTGTTGAGAAACACAAAGCCCAAATTACAAACAGGAGATCCTCTTGAATGCAAAACCAAGACAGGATGGTTGTTGTTTAGATGCAACAACAGCCTGGAAACACACATGTGTCATGGAGGTGTGGAAAAATTAATGTAGATAAATTGTGAGAGCCTACTAGTTTTTTTTTTATTATTAGAATTCATAAACTTTTTTTATATTTGTTTAGAGGATCGGTCTCTGACTGCACGTGTTTAAACTTTGAGTGATTTGCTTTCCCTGGGGATAAGATGGATAGACAACAAGCAGCAGAAGAAGAAACTTTCTAAGCATATTAAAACGCACTTGGTAACTTTATGAGGCAGCCTAAGATCTTTTTATTCCATGTACAAACAGCACAGAAGGCAGCAAGAGGTTAGATGGTAGAGGGGGGTTGAGTGATGGTTGTCTGATGGAATCTCTGGACCACAAAGTCTGTCTCTTCGCAAACCCAAGTCAAAGGTCTAAGACTATGTCCATAGCAAATTTGCTCAACTACGATTCTCAGAGTATTTCTATTAGAAACATTCAATCATAAATCTTCAGATTCTGTTGCCTTGCAGCTAATACAGGGGAGAACTTATCTTCATAGAACTAATGTCAGAAATGCGATTCAATTTACTTACGGATTTTTGATCAACTCAGAAGCTTTGATGAAGGGTGTTATAATACAACTCTGATTTAACAGCTCCGGATGGAGTCTTCCCCACAGCAGTGGCCACTGGGGCTCATGGGTACTGTAGTATTTTGAGCCATTCTACTTATCAAACCGAGAGAAACAATGTGCTACATTCCTACCCGATGACCATAAAAAGAGCCCTGCAGTGTGGTTCAGTTATCTGGAAGACCTCGGTTCTGTCCGTAGTGACGACAGTAAGGATCAAAAAAGTTTCCAGTGCAAACTTACTGGGTGGAAAACATTGTCTATGTTGATGTGGTGATGGAAATTAAATATACACTCAAAAGGACAACAGAACCACCAGTTTCTGAGGAGCTGAAAGAAATTGGAGGTGGCAATAAAAACAATATGCAGTTCAGTCAAACTATCCTGGAGAAAAATTGCGTGTAATTTACGATCTGCTTAAAATGCCAGGCTCTCTTCACATGATCAGCGGTATGAGCTGTGTGTGTTTGTCGTTGCTCCTGTTCGGTCTTTATGCTGCGGTCGTTACACGTGATGCTCTGCAACATGAGTGTCCTGTGCTGCGCTCTGCGCTGTCACTCTGGCCAACTTTTTAAACCGTCTGAAACGTTAAATTAATTATGATTGTGATTCCACCGTTGAATTCGGTTTCATCCTCATGTCACTGCGTGTATGTATATGCTTTGAAGGCCATTCATCCTCAAACTTCCCGCTGGTTTTACTCCTGCACATCCCAGAAAACTCTTTGACGATGAATCTGTCCGAAGCCAGCGACGCCTCTACGTCTGCCTTTTGTGCTTTTTATGACGGTGTAAATGAAGCTTTAACGCGACAGGATTTATGTGGGCACTTGTTGCTCAAAGGTGACATACAGACGACTTAAACCTTATCTTTTACCTAATGTAGTTTAGCCACACCTTAATTTAAAGCCTTGTGGCAACACTTTCATACGTGACAGACAGAACATTTTGTAATGTTGCTTCAGAGTCACAACTGACACTTTTAAAAGGCTGTGATACATGAATCTCTGGTCTAATTTTAGGATGTGTCTGAACAGGAAGTCATGACTCCTCCAGTGTGACACATCGCCGCCTTACTCTTCAAAGTTAGAAATAAATATTTCTCCAACTAAAACACGCTCATTTACAGAACACGATGAAGAGCATTATTCATGTCATGAGCTGAAATCACGAAGAACCAAATCACCCGGGACCTTTAACATCCAGGCCGCAGCTTTATGAAACACATCTAAAAAAAAAAAAATCCTATCAAGTGCTGACACGATCCCGTATATGGAAGAAAAAAAGGGCTCCGACACTTCACAGGAATGAAAACACTGCGATATTCAGAAGCTGCTTTGATTGCCGAGGTCAGAGAGAGAGCAGCAGGTTCAGGCAACGTCAGATCTTGGCACACGCTCACGCACACGTGCGGCATCTCGCACACATACACAACTCTACATACATCCTGCCGCTGCGAACGCTCTCCGTCCTCCGCTCCTTGATGTTGCAGTAACGTGATGTAACAGCGGGCCTGGATGGCTCCCGTGGGTGCTGGTTAGTCGACTTAATGGACTGCCACAGCCAGCTTCAAAGACTCAGAGAGGGGGAGGGCGGGGGGGGGGAATAAGAGTAAAGAGTGATGGGGAGGGAGAGGAGGTGCAAAAAGTGTTGGAAGAGGAGAGAGGGTGAAGAAGTCATCGTCTGAGTCGGGCTCAGTGATGGAGAAGTTGACGGAGGGATGACAGGAGTTGACTCTGCAGTGGTGAAGGTCGTTTATGACGATTGATCGAACTCACGCCTGATCAATTTCCTCTCCCCGCAGATCTGCGTCCGACTGGTCAGCGTAGGAACAAAGCCAAAGGCCAAAGAGAAGCTCCGGGGAAGGTGGAGAGAACAATGAGAGAAAAAAGAAGAGACTGAGCAGGATGGGACATAAAGGAAATAAGAACGGGAGGAAGAGGAGGCGCGTGGCTGAAAACCACAAAACTCCTCTGTGATCAGTGTGTGTGCGTCTTTTGATCAGGCCTGTTAACTGCCTACAGACTCTCTCTCCGTTTCTGGGTGTTTAAGGCTTTTCCCTTTCCACCATCACTGGCAAAACACACACACACACACACACACACATGCCAGGCAGGTGAAGCTTTAAACCGTGCAGCCGCAGATCAATAACATTTAGATTAGAGTCACACACACACACACACACACACACACCATGTGTTCCCACATACACCGCAGCACAGGAAATGATGGTGTTGTGTGTGTGTGTGTGTGTGTGTGTGTGTTTGTGACTGTTTGATGTCCTTTATTGAAACATCTCAACAAAATAAATGGAAAAGAAAAGGTTAAAAGGGTAAAGACAAGTCACCTTTAAACCTCAACACGAGCACACACACACACTTAGACGTGGAGGCGACGGGCGGAGGAAAAGCGGCAAAAGATGGAAAAGAGAGGAAGCAAAACTGAGAAGCGCTCAGGCTCCTAACATGGTAGTTTCTTTTCTTGGCTATCTTACAAACGAACATGACTATGTTTCGCTGTAAACACACGGTACAAGCCTCTAGCCAGAATAAGCAGCTCTGTGAGGTTGTACTAGGACACAAACGACACCAGACATTTAAAGGTTATAGGCTCTCACCTGTGGGAACAACCTGCCAATTAGAGGACAGCAGCAGCACCTCCTGGCATGCGTACAGGTTAAAGTCAGTGACCTCATTGACTTTAATTTGAAAATTGTGTTTTGCCTTTTGTCAAGGATTATTTGGTTTTCTTTTCAAGTAGACTGTGACTAAGACCTCATGCTTTACAAGAACTAGTTTGAAATTACGTCACCCTGGTAACATGTTGACAACCATAATGCCAACATGCTGACGTTTAGCAGGCATAACGTTTACCGTGTTCACCATGCTAACGTTTGATAATTACCACTAATCACAAAGTCGGAGGCTGAAGGGAAAAGTCTTTGGTTCTACAGGTCATCTGGTCAGAAACCAAAGTACTGGACACATTTAAATGTTGACCTGATGGTGGCGCTAGAGGATTAGCTCAAGAGGATCAAACAAACAGGAAACAAAGTCTCATCTTTACATTATCCCCACTGTCAACTCCAAGAGCAAGAATTGATGCAGCGCAGTGGTGACTGTGTGTCTTGGTCTTTGTGTCTTCACATAGACCAAGACAGTTTTTGGAAGTTTTGTTTCACTTCGGATGGAGCTAGGCTTTCCCCCTGCTTGCAGTCTCTGTGCTAAGCTAGGCTATCAGTTTCCCCCCGCTTCCAGTCTCTGTGCTAAGCTAGGCTATCAGTTTCCCCCCTGCTTCCAGTCTCTGTGCTAAGCTAGGCTATCAGTTTCCCCCTGCTTCCAGTCTCTGTGCTAAGCTAGGCTAACAGTTTCCCCCTGCTTCCAGTCTCTGTGCTAAGCTAGGCTATCAGTTTCCCCCTGCTTCCAGTCTCTGTGCTAAGCTAGGCTATCAGTTCCCCCCTGCTTCCAGTCTCTGTGCTAAGCTAGGCTAACAGTTTCCCCCTGCTTCCAGTCTCTGTGCTAAGCTAGGCTATCAGTTTCCCCCTGCTTCCAGTCTCTGTGCTAAGCTAGGCACAGATGAACCGAACGAGTCATGTTCTCCCAGTTACTGTAATAAAACTTAATGATATGTTCATTAAATTGTTTGTCTTTACACACATTCAACTATTTGTCATTTTCGTTCTTTCTCTTTTAATGTTTATATTAAAAAAAAAAGAAAAAAAAGGAAATTTAAGCAAAGTTCAACAAAGTGTTTGACGTTTGACCCCTGGGAACTGTCTGTGCGTGCGTGTGCGTGTGTGCGTGTGTGTGTGAGAGATGACCATATGGATGTAATGATACCCTGCATAACAAGCAGATAGGATTACACACACACACATGCATGCAATCATACTGTTACACTTGTATGCACGCATGCACAAATACAGACGCACACATCAAACGCGCACACACACGAACTATAAAAGAGACTGTTAGAAGGAGGAGCCAACTCATGTGTCCTGTGTAAACCTCGTAACGATAATCAGACCCCAGATGATCTTGTGTGCAAGGTTTTTAAAAATGTTTATTTGTTCAATATCTGCACACAGCAAATACTCAGGCGGCGCTGCTCCAAACATCACAGGTACAAAAGCAGAGTCGAACGTAGACCGTGTTCTCGCGGGTAAAACACGTCCAGCTGCCGATTATCAAACTACCTTCAGCCTGGGACCCGGCGGCGCTGTTTCTCCCGTCACGTCCCTGCCGACTGTGACAGATTGAGCCATTGGCCCCATCGTTTCCCGACATTGCGACACGCCACCCTTGTTAATTACCGAAAGGCAGATGTACGCGACCGATCAGTCGCTCACCGTCACCTTCTGAGCTGAATCGGGCCGATCCCGACTCATCGGGTCCCCCGATCAGTTGGTTATTTTTTTAGAATATTTTCAGTAGATGTCACAGAACAGTAACTGGCAATACGATTTGTTGGTACGCGTAAGGGATTGAATTAGCTCCAAGCGCTGCGGATGTAGTTACAGCTACTAAAAAGGCCGCTAGGTATCCTGAAAGCCTTGGTTCCTGATGACAGAGAAGGAAAGCGGGTCCTACCAGATCCCTCTTGACAACCAGTCAATAAGATAAAGAACCACGTGCGGCCGTGGCACTAGAGCACAGGGTCAGCAATGTCCTCGTAACGCAGTAACGTAACCCTCTCTGACGGCCTGGTCCTTGCTGACCTCCGGCGGACGAACTGCTCAAATTGCCGCAGCGATGCACCGGTGTACTCCGGTACGCTGGGACATTCCAGGTGCAGCAGACCGCACCCAACCACAGCTGGTCTGAGGAGAAACAGACTGACGCTGAGAAACACTGCTGGTGTCACCGGCGGTTTCTCGACGACAGGGCCGGATACCACAGTAATGAAATGTGGCACTGCAGGAGGAGGCTGCCGAACATCTGATTCCAACAACACGACTTCCAGTGAAAGTCAGTGTCATTGTCAATGTCACAAATATGAAACTGATCAATCCAAAAACAAAACTCCTCTGTTCAGCTCCCACTGGCAACTGGTTTCAAATCGGTAGCAGATCTTGTGGCAAAGCGAGGCCGCTTGGTTTTTATGAGCTTTGACAACTTTGAAAAGTCTGCTCTTCCTTCACAAATGTTTGTACCCCGAGTGCATGTATGTTACACACACACACACACACGTCGATTCCGCGCACAGGTACATGCCATTACACACACCGGGTGTAATTCGTTTAGCACTGGTCGACTTCCTGCACAGTGCGTCTGGTTTGATGTTTAAATTAAAGCCATCGATCAGACTTTGGCTCTTATTAAAGTTCCCCCCCGGAGGTGCTGTGTGTATGTGTGTGTTTTATCGTTCGGTTTCATTCCTCAGGGGTCGGGTTTTTATCTGCGTTATATATTTGCTTTTCTACATCAGTTTATTTTTTTCTTTAAAGTGCTTCGGTCCCTCTGTTCATCTCAAATTTATGTCAAAAAAGTGAAGCGAAGGACGTAACCGTGACCTCCAGTTAAGATTAATTTGTGGAAACGGTACAAAAGCTCCAAAGTCATATAATGTGATATAAATATCGGAAATAGTATCTAAAAATATCAAGCGATACCCGACCGCGCCGGCCGCTGGTTGTTGAGATGTCTCGCTCTGATCCGTAATGTTGGACACGCTCATTTGATGCACAGATGTTATTAATAGTTACAACGTCGGTATTTAATGACAGACAGAGAAACAGGTGAAGGCAAGAAAAGACGCAGATAAGAGAGAAAGAAGAGAAGGAAGAGGCCGGTGTCCAGAGCCACAAAATCTGAGAATGATAACGTGAGATAGGAGAAAGAGGGAGAAGGATGTGAAAAAGAAAAGAACAAAAGAGAGAGAAAAAGAGACGGAGACGGTTACTTGGCTGTCAGAGCGAGGCAGAGAGGTACAGACGGGAGACATGAGAGGATCACAAATAAACACACACACTGCAAACATACCAGCACGTATAGGAACACACACACACACACACACTGCAAACATACCAGCACGTATAGAAACACACACACACACACACACACACACACACACACACACACACACACTGCAAACATACCAGCACGTATAGAAACACACACACACACTGCAAACATACACACACACACACACACACACACACTGCAAACATACCAGCACGTATAGGAACACACACACATACAGATGCTGTAGAGAGTGTGTGTGTGTGTGTGTGTGTGTCTGAGCCAAGATAAAGTAAGACATATGTTTGTGCCCATGTGCCAGGCTGAGTTTTCCATCCACGCACACATACACACACAGCAGCTTCGCCCACATCCTCCACGTTTTCCACCAGGCTCTCAAACCTTCATATTTCTACACACACACACACACACACACACACACACACACACACACAGTGTACAGTGTAGTTGAGGTGGACTGAACATGTCCGCCAGGGTCAACCACACAAGTGCCAAACCCGACCCGTCCTTGGTTTAAATATATTTACCTTCCGTCCATCATGTCGTGGTAAGAACTCGGGTCATTCTTTGAAACTTGTGGAGGACGAGTGCCCGGCCTCAGCCGACCGCCGGACTTACACCGGATTCTGTGACCCCTTCACCTTCGGGTGACGCCAAGAAATATCACCACTTTATTTAGCTGATATTTCCTGAGTGATGAAGTGGAATTCATGTTTCTTTGGTTTTACCTCTGCAGCCTGTAAAACTAGACGGCAGCTAAACTTTTCTTTCCTTAAGGCATTTGCCGGGTGTGTTTGGCTGCATTCACCTCAGCGTTGGTATCCATATCGACACCACCTCCACCTCCACCTGCTCCACTCTCGCTCTCTCTCTCTCTCTCCGTGCCTTGTGTTTATTTTGTGTGTCCTCTATTTGTCTTCTTATTTCACTTCATTTCCTTTTTTATTTCCTGTGACTGTGTTTATTGCTTCCTATCGCACCAATTAGAAATATACTGAAGATGATTATAATTAGTGCGTGTTGGAGGTTCCCTCCCAGGATCAGTCCAGGACCTGACTGTGTAATGAGCCGCCGTCTTAGTAGATCAGACCCTGAATGCACAAGGACTGCGAATGAAGACTCAATAAGAAAGCGGGGCACGCGACATAAAACGGAGACAAGCAGCAAATCCTCAAAAGAGAACGATTGTAGTTTTTGGTGTGAGAACGCTAAGATGATAAGTAGATGACTGGTTGTTTCAGCAATGGTGAGCAGTCGTCTGCAGCTGGATAGATGTTGTATCGGCTTGAATCTCTGTGCCTCCTCAGACTTCACGCTCACTTTCAGTGAATCAAATCAGTCCCAGAAAGACTTGATCGCAACCCTCTCCAGACAAATCTCCACTCGCATATTCTGTTTGACTCTTCCAACCTGCCGTTGTCCTGGAGGATTCAGGTTTTTCTGGAGAACCAGACGGAGCAGAATGCAGCTTCCCGTCTCGAACTGCCTCCACGTGTCACTGAGCCCTGAACTCGGGTCAGGACGACCGGGACGGAGTGTGTCAGTGTGGTTGACTCTGAAAAGAGGGCCACTTTCAGTCTTTCCTTCCATTTCGTTCCTCTGTTTCCCGAAGTTGACTGCTCGGTGAGCCGCTGGTGAGCCAGCATCAGCGGGTCCGATGTCACCCCGTGACGGCTTCAGTCAGGTGACTCATGCGCGACCTCTGAGGCTTGAACATTACGTTTTGTGTTTCGGACACAACCTCTGTGATCCTAGTACGACGCTGGTGAACCTGACGTGACCTCTGGATACGAGGAGCAGAGGGTTTTGACTGATCTCCAGCCTCCGGTTTCGGATAAGCGCCACATTTCGCTCAGGCAAACACATTTTCAGCTTGCGCGGACGTGGATCATCTTCACCTCACTTTGCCTGCGCGCTTGTTTGTGTTTGTGTTTATGAGGACACGCATGTTAACGCTCTGAAAGAAAGCAAATACACCAAGTGACGGTTGTCGAGGACTTCAAGGTGTCCACTTTATGTCTTCAAAGCTGCGATACCATGACCCGACATGCAGACTGTCCTCCTGCAAGAGACCCGAAGTCGCACACTGACTTAGTATTATCAGCTCCAGTCATAGAAGATGCGGGGAAATGAGGTCTACATGTAGAGCTACAAAAACCCAACTGAGAGGATTATGTAAGAGACGAAAGTAACAAAAACCTAAAAGACTCAGAGAGCTTGATCTGTGTCCTCTGTTGTCCCTCTGGTACTGACTGAGAGATGGAGGGGAGAGGAGGAGGAGGTGACGCCGTCAGTCTTGCACATTTACAGAGGAAGTCGTGCGTGCAGAGAGAGGGAGAGGTAGAGAGGGAGGGAGGGAGAGAGAGAGAGAGGGGGAGGAAGAGAGAGAGAGAGGGGGAGGAAGAGAGAGGGGGGGAGGAAGAGAGAGGGGGAGGAAGAGAGAGAGAGAGGGGAGGAAGAGAGAGAGAGGGGGAGAGAGAGAGAGAGAGAGGGGGAGGGAGAGGGCGAGAGAGAGAGAGGGAGAGAGAGAGAGGGAGAGAGAGAGAGGGAGGGAGGGAGAGAGAGAGAGAGGGGGAGGGAGAGAGACAGGGAGAGGGAGAGAGAGAGGGGGAGGAAGAGAGAGAGAGAGAGGGGGAGAGAGAGAGAGGGGGAGGGAGAGAGGGAGGGAGGGAGAGAGAGAGAGCGGGGGAGGGAGAGAGACAGTGAGAGGGAGAGAGAGAGAGGGAGAGGGAGGGAGAGAGAGAGAGGGGGAGGGGGAGGAAGAGAGAGAGAGGGGGAGGAAGAGAGAGGGGGAGGAAGAGAGAGAGGGGGGGAGGAAGAGGGAGAGAGAGAGGGGGAGGAAGAGAGAGAGGGGGAGGAAGAGAGAGAGAGAGAGAGAGAGGGAGAGAGAGAGAGGGGGAGGAATAGAGAGAGAGGGAGAGAGGGGGGGGAGAGAGAGGGGGAGAGAGAGGGAGAACCACTTAAGTCGTCATCACCCCTGGCTGAACAGAGAGAGAGAGCGTGTGCGTCGTGTCTGACGGTCTTCATGTCGTCTGTGTCCCTGACACACGGAGGCAAGGCAAACGTTACGTCGCCATAACTGGACCTGTGCTCGGAATGAACCTGAATCCACCAGCTGATCTCAGTACCCACCAGAAAATCCGGGTCCGTGTGTTCACCTCGCAGGGATGCACCTCTGCCTCGGTTCGTGCCTCCCGGGGTGGATCTGTGTTTTTGAACTGACCTACAGTGAAGCTGTGTCGCTTGGTGCTCAGTCTGAACACAGTTTTAGTCACATTGCAGTCACCTATGTTTTAGTTTTACCCAGCGGTGATGAAGCACTCATATCATTCACGTAGGGTAAAGTATCAATACCATAAAGTAAAAATACTCCATTACAAGTAAAAGTCCTGCAGTAGACATCCTACTTAACTAAGAATACACAAGTATTAGCAGCTAAATGTTGTAGTATCACAGTAAAAGTACTTCCTGCACTTCAGTAGGTAAAAGTACTCTTTTTACTAGTTTCAGTTCCACAGTAAAAGTGTCCTTCCTTTCTCCAGTTCCAGTGTAACAGTAAAGTTCCAGTTTAGTTAGTATAGTGAGTAAGTACTTTGTTCAGTTAGTATATCATTAAAAAGTACTTTGTAGTTCCAGTATCACATTAAAGTATTTCCTGTAGTTCCAGTATCACAGTGAAAGTACTTCCTGTAGTTCCAGTATCACAGTAAAAGTACTCCCTGTAGTCCCAGTATCACAGTAAAAGTACTTCCTGTAGTCCCAGTATCACAGTAAAAGTACTTCATTGTGCAGGGACCTGTCTTCTGTGACTGGTCTCTGATTCTCTGACGTGATCAGATCATTGATCCTGAGTCACGGAGGCTTCGGCGGCGTTTTGCTACTTAGCAGACGCCGCTACATGTCCAGATTATACACAGTTGGCAGGTTTGGCTCTCGGCTCCGAGCTCGTTGGTTCCTACCGAAGACGTAAATCTTTAAGAACACGATGAAGGAACGTGTCACTCAGAGCAACAGTGAGTCTCACTGATGCGTTTTAGTAGTTTGTTCCTCAGTCGAACCAGATGTATGACAGGACTCGTTAGTAGGACACGGTCAGGGAAATAGTTTAATGTTTGTTTGTTTGTTTGTTTGTTTGCAGGTGAAAAACAACGGTCTCATTCAGGAGATGAATCATCCGACCGCAGGACACATCGCTGTACCCGGTCAGTGCAAACACACACACACACACACACACACACACACACACACAGACACACACAGACACACACACACACACACACACACACACACACACACACACACACACACACACACACACACACACACACACACACACACACACACACAGACAGACAGTTGTCCTCTCTCCAACCCTTAACTTTCTGCCTTTTGACACCAGTTTGTTATATGACATTTTCCAAGATGTGTTGTTTTTCTGTGCATTGGGACGCGGTCATGTCCTGCTGACACACATACACACTCATGCACACCATAACACAAGTTAGCGAAGCTGTCCTCATTAGGACATTGCATTGACTTCCATTCATTGTGGACGCTGTAACCCAGACCCTAAGCCGAACCTTAACCAGGTCCTCATTAGGACCGGGCTTTGGTCCAGATGAGGACTACTGGTCCCGACAAGGTCGGTGTTTATACTGGAAAAGGTCCCGAAGAGGACGTACTCACACACACACACCCTGCTGTAACGGTCCAGTTATGAATTTCCCTGCAGATAGTCAAACAATATTTTTCATTAAGACCACAAGATCCTGTTCAGCAGCCAAACACACAAACACACACACGCACAGAGACATTCATGTGTCCAGGGGGACTCTGCCCCTTGGTTGTTTTGATGGATCTCAATGTGTTTCCACTAAGAGGAAGCTGTTTGTCCACCGTTGCGTATTTACAGCGTAATCTGTCTTACAACGTGTGTGTGTGTGTGTGTGTGTGTGTGTGTGTGTGAGACCCAGCAGGAAGACATTCATAATGAGCAGAGACAGGTAGTGTGTGTTGCTTTTGGTGTGGAGCCAGGCGATCCAGCGTCGGAGCGGTTTCTCCGCGTGGCGTCTCTTGATTAAAAAAAAAAAAAAAAAAACGTCAAATCATTCACACAGACTTTCTCATGAAATAAACTGCTGAGTCAAAGCGGGACGAACGTCCACATGAAAACCGGATCCCCTTCTCTCTTCTTCTGCCCTAGTTCAAATCTCGTCAAACCACTTTGACCTCTCGCAGTCGGCGGTCAGCTGTTCTGGTTTGAGGGACGGATCGACGGCTTCGAAGGTTTATCGCAACCAAAACCCTGGACAGGAGTTTTCGATACCCAGAGACAGGAAAGTTTTCACGGCGGCAACTCTTTCATCTTTGGATGTGACGATCCTGAAGTAAACAGTAGAAATGTTCCTGTCACAGATTCGTCCACCGGGAGCGCGAAGCTGCACGTTCGCGATTGGCCCCCGCGGCGTCTCGCCGTCGGACATCCCGTTGCTTTGCAGCATAAGCTGAGCGAGGCTCACCTTCCCCGAACCTGCGTGAAATTGCATTTTTCAAGGAGAAATATAGTCCCCGAGGGGATCTGCGGAGACCTGAAGAGTTCGGGGTCGGTGGCCTGACGGTTGTCCACGGTCCTCTTAGTTCCCCGATGCGGTTCTTTCGTGTGTTCGTGTGCAGAAGTTCTTCTTCTCGTGGAGTTTTTGTCAGCTAGCAAAAAGCTCCAGGTGTGTTAGCGACTCCTCCCGGACCGGAGGACCGGTCGACCCAGATTTACGTGTTTACGCGGAGCCCGGGGAAAACAAAGACGGACCGTAATCCCATTTGTGATCCGGCCAACAGAGAAAAATACAAGAGTCTTAAATCTCAAGTGGATGATATAATAGGATGTATGAGAGTATATACAGCATCCGCGACGTGCAAGAAATCAGAATACTGCAAAATGGCTTCTTCTCCCTTTAAGTCTCAGCTCCACATCTGTGTCTGATTATCAGAGGAGCAGACTGAGGACAGGGGTGAACTGCAAAGTCCAAGAAAAAACAAAAACAACAGGTTTCAACATTCCCGAACACCACTGCAGCCAACGGGTCCAACAGAGAGAGAGGGGGGACGAGGACGGCTACGTCTCCTTAAAGTCCAGGTTGGACTTGAGACCCGGTCCCACCAGGGAGAGGAACAGCGACATGTACCTGCACGTGGTCCTGAAACAGTTGGTGCTCGAAGTTCGGCGACACGCAGCTGACGAGCTTGGACAGCTTCCCCCGTTTTCGCTCAAGCGTCGGCTCAGAGACGGTTTTCTATCGGTCGACGGAAAGAATCCACGCGTCAGAGTCGGAGTCATCGAAGCCGAAGCGGATCAGGCTCCTGCCTGCGAGTGAATCCGCTGACGGCTCAGATTCCCTTTGAAATGAACGGATTTCCGCCTGAAGTCCAACTGTTTCACCTGCAGGTGTGAAAGGGATCTGGAGATCCAGGGTCATTAAAGGAGCAGTTCACCAGCGGTCGTGTTTTCACTCGGAGACGGACTGACCGCGACTGGCTGGACGGGCTGACATGTCTCCGTCCGATGGAGTCACAATACACAACATCTGTGTGTGGTGTCACACCTACACTCACAAACACACACTCATATAACATGATGTCCCATGATGCTCCACTTGTCCTTTAATATCCTCTCCCGTGATTTACGCCAAACCACAATGTGAGAGGAATCTCTGTGTGTGTGTGTGTGTGTGTGCGTGTGTGTGTGTGTGTGTGTGTGTGTGTGTGTGTGTGTGTGTGTGCGTGTGTGTGTGTGTATGTCAGTCCATTCACTGCCTTAACAATATCCTTTTCTTTTCTATCCACGTTCCTGTTCTCTCCCAGCTCTGTTTAGTAAACAACACCAAATACAAGTGTGTGTTTGTGTGTGTGTGTGTGTGTGTGTGTGTGTGTGTGTGTGTGTGTGTGTGTGTGTGTGCCTTGCAGGTTAACTGAGCGTGAAAACGTGCTGCTCAGAACATCCATTGGCCGACCCCTCCGTGGCATTTCTCTGTTTGTGTACGTGTGTGTGTGTGTGTGTGTGTATTTGAAGTGTGTGTCCATTAATGGAGGCGACAGCTGACATTATATAATTAGACAAAAGGACTGTGATGGATGGAGTGAAAAAGAGCCACGGGCAGATCAGAGGCTTCAACCAGCACCTGTAGAGCAGCCCGGCTCGTCTGACGCCTCTCGTTCATGATTTTCATTTTCTTTACATCGTCGGTGAAACGTCCTGCGTCTGCCGCACCGGGGGGGGGTCGTAGGTTGGTTTTCAGAGGGGGGGGGGGTGAAGAAAGAAAGAAAAGAATAATTCAATGGCAACACAAAGGTCGTCACCTGTGCAAACCACGACATCAGGAGAGCAAATATGAGAACAAGGCTTCCTTTGCTTCTTTCTTCTTCCTTCCCTCCTTCATTCCTTACACATTTCCTTTCTTCCCTCCTTCCTTCCTTCCGTCCTTCTTTCAATCCTCATACATCATTCCTTTTTTCCTTCCCTCCTTCCTTCTCTCTTTCCTTGGCTTCTTCACAGACACAAAGATTGACAAACAGAAAAAATATTATATTACGTATTTTTCTCTTAATAATTTGCCCTGACGCCCCCTACACACACACACACACACACACACACACACACACACACACACACACACACACACACACACGCTTGTTGAGCATCACTGAAGGGGAAAACAGGTTGCTAATGGTTTGAAAATAGAAGAACAGTTCACACACACACACACAAAAAGACACTGTCATGCATAAAACCATGCAGGCCAACACACTCACACGCTTTTGTGATCATGCACGTGTGGGCTCAGACTCACACCCACACACACACACACACACAATCACTGTGAGAGTTCAGCTCATTAGTGCTTCTTTAAAAAAAAACAAAAACAGCTGATTGTTGTGAGTTTCCCAAAATAAACTTTGTTCCCTCCTCGCATTCCTCCCTCACTTCCTGTCTCTCTTCCCTCCTTTTTTCCTTCGTTAGCCAGTAAGAGTCTGCGCTTCACATGACAGCACAGTAGCTGCCGTTTCACTGAGGGCAGTTCTGACAATGCTGCTCAGTGAAGAACAGTGCGGTGCCAGAGGTGCAGCGGTGCGTGGGCCCAGGTACACGGCGTGTTCCCACCTCTGGGCGATGGCGGGGTGGGGGTGGGGGGGGGGGGGTTTACCGCACACGTACCTGAGAATATCCACGGCAACGTATCGGTGCACGTGTTCCAGAGCGAGGCTGTTTCTAAAAGCTCAGTCTATAAGGAAAACGGCAACTCAAGCTGTCAGACACGTGCAGTTTGCTTCATTACATTCCACATCGTCTTCACTTTCAAAGTAAACGCCAAAGTCAAAGGTGGCCGGCGGGGGACCGTTTGGGGGGGGGGGGCTATAACACAGAATGACTATAATAGGACTGTTACAAAATGAATTTCAAAATAAGAGATTGAGCTGTTATAGTTCAAAAAATCTAATTCATCAACGTGACACACAGTGAAACTGTTCAATCACACACTGTTAACCTCAGTCATTTAAGGTGGTTGAAATTTTTTCTGTGAATTTTACCAGAGAACAGCTCTTATATTATCATTACTATTCCAACCACAACATTAAGGCCGCCTTAAAAATACGTTAACATTTCATCCAAAAACAAAGAATTAAAATCCGACTCGTTCTGCCCCTTTGCAGCTCTGTACCGAGTTTTATTTAACCTTTATTAGCTCGTTGTTTTATTCACGGCACATTTCCTTCCCGGTTCAGTCGCTTTGCTCTAAGAATCCACCGTGCACAACCTGCTCGTTCTCTAACAGACGGAGAAGACAGAAAAAAACAAACCAGTGAAAATCTGCACATGTGCATGCGGATACGGTCTTGGACGAAATAAGGAATAATCACAAAAAAGAGAGTAAACGACAGAGGAAACCCAAAAATGAACCAATAAGTGACTTGAATAAGTGGTTTGGTCTATTTATTAAAAACACCTGACTGGCACAAAGACAGCCGCTGTTCCCAATTATATGGAACACTGTGAACTCAGTGATTCAGTCTGACATGACAGGTGACACACACACACACACACACGGGTGATGTGTATTCAAAGCTAAAGAAACTAACTCTGCAGTAGAGACAGAAAGTACATCCATCCAGTTTTCTGTCACATATTGAATTTGTGCAATTTCCGAACTGAGGAAAGAAACACGAAAAAAAAACCCTGAATATTTTAAAACCGTTTGTGTTTCTGTAAAAATAAAATGTGAGGCTGAAGGAAACTGACTTTTACAGTGAGGAATTTTTCCTCTTCTTGTTCTTCTTGCTCCTCTTCTGCATCCATCCATCCATTTTCTGTCGCTTATCCGGACTGAGGTCGTGCTGGCAGCAGGTAACGCGAGGTAGTCCAGAAGCCCCTCTCCCCAAACGCGTTCTCCAGTTCCACCTTGGGGGGAACCCCGAGGCGTTCCCAGGCCAGATGAGATAAGAACGGTGCGTTCCATTCGTAGCGGGAAGCTGGAATTTCCAAGTTCGCAGTTGGAAATTTCACCTGGAATTCCCCCTGACGTAGGATTTCCAGGGGAAGAAAATTCCGGGGGGAAGGCCCAAACTCAAAAGCCAAGATAGCTGCTCCGTGCATCAACAGAAGTGAAAGCTGTAGTAATATACTCATTGAGTCACTCGTACAAACAGCACTGTCCAACGTCTCTCCGTGGACATGATGCCACGGTGTTTGTATGGGTACGTTATCCACTGGTATTGCTAACGATGGCTAACCTGGCTAGAACTGGCATTGCTATTGGTTTTCCCGACTTGTTGTACTGGAAGGTGGTCGACTCGGGTGTGACCAGCTCCGACTTCCGACTAATGGAACGCAGCAATAGTCTCTCCGCCGTGTTCTGGATCTGACACGGGGTCCGGTAGGACTTGCCTGGAAAACCTCCGATAGAAGGCGGCCAGGAGGCGCCCTGATCAGATGTCCAAACCGCCTCAACTGGCTCCTTTTAACGCGAAGGAGCAGTGTCTCTACTCGGAGCTCCCTCCTCCGAGAATTGCCACCTTAACGTGGTGGAGGGGTTTGCGAGTCCCGGTGGTCCGGGGAGCTGTGTTTTCGGGGGCAACAGCCCCTGGTAGGGTCTCCCAGGGCAAATTGGTCCCAGGGGGAGGACCTGACTTTAGAGCGATTCATACAGCCCTGATGGGCGTTTTCTTCTCTTTGCTGAGGTAAACCTGTTGGAAACACTTTTCCTCTTGCTCTTGTTCATCTGCTTTTTTTCTTTTTTTTAGGTTTAGGTTTATTGACGACACTCTAATACGTCTGCAAAGTCGTCCTACATATTGGACTTTGTCCTGGATTGAAAGATGAAGTCCTGGAGTTATTTCCATCGTTGTCCCTGGTGTTTCCACAGTCCACCAACCTCATCAAGATGCTGACGGGCGTTTAGTGTCCGACATTAAAATATTAGAGATAAGGCTAAATAAGTCAGATAAAATACAGAGGATGAAATCTTTTCAAAAGGACATAAATTAAAAGTGTCAAACATTAAAGAAAGTGGATGTTCGACATAGTTTCTCTTTACTTTTTTTACATCCGTATAAAACATGCAGGAAGTAATTTAGAAGTGACACAAAATGAATACAATAAAAGAAAATGTAAATAAAAAGTACTTTAAGTAAAATATCTATAATATAAATAAAGTAAATATGTAAACTATATAATACTGTTGATAGTCGAAAAACAATTTTCTACCAAATGTAAAACAAACAAACAAATAATAAAGAACAATCTGAGTGGTCACTAAATTATTGTGACCAAAGTTATCTTGACATTTCGACGTTAACATAAATGTGAAGTATAAAGTTACGTTCATTGTTTTTACATCTTTATTTCATCCTCCGCTCTCCCTGATGTTGGTTTATCGACATCTGTATCCTCTCTCTCTCTCTCTGTCTTTTCCCCCTTGTTCTCTCTCTGGGGAATGAAAAGATAGAAAGAGAGAGAGGGAGAGGAGGAAAAAAGAAAAATGTGAATGAGGAAGGAGGAGAATAAGCGTATTAGAGTGCGACGGGGTTTGAAGAATAAAGAGATAAGGAGAAAGGGACAGAGACAGACAAAGGTCAGAGGCACCATCAGCGTCTTCTTCATCAACCCGTCCTTTCATCATCATCACCACCATCGTCATCATCGTCCTCTGTGTGTCTTTAATGAGTCCCTTTGGCTCCACGTTACATCCATGTTTAATTATCACACACTCACACACTCAGAGGTGAAAGAGTCAGTGTTTCTGAAGCTGGCTCACCCACCAGAGGTTAGAAAGTAGGGGATGGACAGATGAAAAGAAAGAGAGAAAGAAAGGAGAATGGCAATCAGTGAAATCAGTCTTTTTTATTTTTTATTTTCACCTACGATCAACTCGTAAAATAAAACGTATGGTTATTAAATGAAACTACGCATATAAAGTAGATGTAGTAATTGAAAAGTAGCTTCACCTCTACTGGGACTACGTGATAAGACTAAAATCTCATATCCTGATTTAGGTCATTTCATATCCAGATGATGATCATGATGTAGCACAGAGTCCGTCAATTCAATGACTAAATAGTTACCATGAAATGACACACACACACACACACACACACACACACACACACACACACACATTATGTAGAACCTTCGTGCTAGTTTCCAGTTAAGCATGTGACTTAACTGAGCGCTCGACTTTACTCGTTTGACGCGATTCTTGCGTAGGTGGTAAAACGGCTTGGTGGTGTTTGAGTCCGTTGTGGGGACCGATCTGCCGCGGTATTTGCAAAGTACGGTTTTTCTGGTTTCTTGTACTTCTGTCTTTGTGAGGACACTCACTGACACAACGCATTCCCCAGCCCCTGACCCCGACCCTGATCTAAACCCCTGATTCTAACCTGAACCCTGAAACCAAACCCCAACCCTCAAACAGCCCGATGAAGGTGTGAGGACCTGACACAATGTCCTCACTCCAAAGGTGTAAAACTCAGACCGGTCCTCACAAAGATAGAAGTACAATTAAACACACACACACACGTGGCTGGCTTTGATAAAGACCAGGAAGAGGAGGACGAAGGAGGAGAGAACGTGGTTGTTTTGTGGACGCTTGTGGTTTTTAGTGGCAGGAGAGAGCTGAAACACTGGGCCCTGGCAGTCCAAAGCCTATTGTAGCCCCCCCTAGAGGCTGCTGAGTGCATTAAGAACATTCTGGCGACTCATCTGTTCTGAGACTTTGTCCTGCGGGGGGCGCTGGACTTTTAAAGGGTTAAACCTCTGGAGAACAGGAATCGCTGAGTCAAATTTAACGACAGTAAAGCCAAGGTGAACGTTGAAGTCGGAGCCGGACTCAGTTGTTGTTATTTTACGACCTCACGGACACTCATCAACAAAACGTGGTGACAGGTTGAACTCGTAAATGTCAAGAGGTGCAACATCACAGCTTTTACCGTAAACTCTCACATAGGGTCCCTCGTTTACCTGAAGTGCTTTAGAGAACCAGGTCTTTATGTGAGGTATTTACTTTATGTTTCACCAAAAAGTTCAGTTCAGTTCCCGTTCAGTTTGTTACAGCTACGTTGAGTAGCGCGTTCAGGGCAGTGTCCATCTCCAGGGCGGCGATTCATCGGTACAACAGCAGGCTGATGCTATCGTGACTACTCCGCTCAAAGCACGTTCTCTGTTTAACATTAGCTCGCTAATTAAACACAATCGCTTCAACTACGCCAAGTTTCCGTCAGCGAGTCTCAGCGTTTCCACGAGAGATTTTTCACTTCAACATCCCCCCCAGAGGCTCCCAGGGCATAGTCCCGCCGCTTTCAGAAGGGCTTTTATCGTGAAACGTCTGCAGGAAGTCCCGTTTTTCCTTCACGGTAGCTTAGCAGCCACTGAAAAAAAAACGGCATCATGTCTGTATGAACATCTGGAAGCATTTAGTGAGAGTTTTGTCGTTAAACAGAGAAAGCGTTTCTGAGCAGCGTGGTGAATGTGATGTTACTGTTACGGACATTTTGACCGCTCAGTTACGGTGAACACAGTCTCTGATTTACACTCTGTTTGGTTTGTCGCCTTCAGGTCCGGCGGTTCGATTCAGCAGCTTCACCCCCGGTGGACCGACGCCCCCTCCTCTGATTGGTCAGCACACGGTGCAGGTGCTGCGGGACACCTTGTGCTACAGCGACGACCTTATTAAAACCCTGCTGGAGTCGAGGGCGGTGGCCCAGAACGACGTGTCCTGATTGGCTCAGAGAGAAAACAAATCTAATGGGAATCCGTGAAATTCATCCAACATATTGATCACAGAATCATTCATTCAGACAGATTATCAAGGATCACCAGAGATGACAGCTACACAGCTGAGGGGTCGTCTGAGCTTTTGTTCAAACGTCTTCAAAATACTGAGAATCACACAACATTTTAAATTCTGCTTTAGAGATGCTGCCCACCGACGAAGACCAAACACAGCTCACACACACACGCACAAAAAACAGTGAGGGAATTTTTCAGCATTATTTCTAATATTAAAAACAATCCTGAAAAAAGAGTGATGCAAAGTTTCTGCCACGACATTTTTATACTATTGTTATCAAGTCTGAAGTATACTATAAACTGTGAAGAACTCTTCAAGCACCAAATACCACAACTGTATGATGTCTGGAAACTTTAAATCCTGCTGAAAAACGCTTTAAACAAATCATTTCTTCTTAAACTTCTGTTGAGTTTTCTTTTTTTTTTTTTTTGGCTAAAAAATAACAATCAGTAAAAACATAAAACAAAGGGAACATTGTTATCCCTTTCTAACGTACAGGTGGATAAACAGGGTGATTGTGTTTGACTGGACGCTGAAATGAGACAAACAAGGAGCAAATATTGAGGAATAATGTTATT
Source organism: Xiphias gladius (assembly GCF_016859285.1). NCBI lineage: Eukaryota > Metazoa > Chordata > Actinopteri > Istiophoriformes > Xiphiidae > Xiphias > Xiphias gladius. The sequence continues at coordinate 22,689,171 of NC_053404.1, forward strand.
TAACAGTATTTGTGACTTATGTTCATTACTTACTTAATACACCTGACTCAAACTTTTTTAAAGCACTCTATAACTGCTTGTAAAAAAAAAAAAAAAAATGTAATGATTGTTTATTGCACTCTGGAAATAAACTGTTTTTATGGGCAGCTGCTTTTGAATAAAACAATACGAATGTTTAATAGAGATTTATGTAATGTTTAAATCATATCACTAACAATATCAGATAGTTTTAGCTGAGTGACATGTTCCCGCCGCCGTGATGATTCCAGAAAAGTCGACTTTTGGAAAGAATTCACATTACCACACAGTGATCGTGTTGATCGGTGACCATCTGGAGTATTCAAGGACACTTCATCATCTCTCACTGTGAGAAATGAGCAAATTCACATTTTGTTTCCTGGGTTTGATTTTTTTTTTTGTAAGTGTAGTATTTTTCATCTTAATCATTCGCCGTAGTGCCCTTGAACACACCAACATTGAGAGCATGGCTCACTGAGACATTTGACCTTGGCAAGAGATAAAGGTGTCTAAATATGGACAGTAGTGGGTTATCTATCTGCAGCAAGTTTCAAGAAATGAACTGAAACCAACATCTGCCTGGGAGGAAGAAAAACCAAATGGAGTTACACATCTGCTGCATCTGTCCACGTCCAGTCGATAATTAATAATTACTTGTGGGGTACCTCGGGGTTCCATACTTGGTCCTTTATATTTTCCATTTGTTTAAACTTACATGAATTATTTTTTATTTTTGTCCACTTGGACCGGCAGCTACAGAGCAACATGACACTTCATCTGGGTCTGGTGTCTGTGTCACCTGATGTTACTAGGTCCGGTACTCCCTCTCTTTTAGCTCTGGTTTTGGTCTCCACCAGCTCTTGAGGGAAATATCTGGCTCTATAGCTGCTAAATGCTCCACTATGTTCACCAGTTGGTCTCTGACTGGGTCTGTCTGCTGTTTGCTGCTGAGCAGGTTAGTGGACGGTGGCTTTTTACAGCTGGTTTGATGGAAGCTAAGGCTGAACCAGACATTATTGCATTTCCATCCATCTAATTTTAAACAACTTTTCAACTTGTTGAAAATGGTTGGATGGTGGTGTTGGTGAAAAAAGAGTTCATGCAATAGTGGTGTGTCCTCTTCTTCTGTGGTGGTTTAACGGCAGCGACTGGAGAATCGGCTCCACCAGCTGTTGATCAGCTCGTATTCACACAGCAGCAGTGGAGGGAGACAAGACTTCACTCAGGTTTCTCTTTAAACACCTTATAGGAATTTGATTCAAAACTTTGCTAAATTTGGACGGAAACTTCGCTAGAACATGTGTCACAAAACCAAGACAAGGAGCTGAAGGAGGCCGAAAAGCTCAGTGTTGCTGCAGAAATGGACAGTTTCACATCACGCATTGTTTATATCGAAGTATTGATCAGCGCAGCTTTAAACAATTTTCTCTCACTTTCTTCATAGGTGTAAACTATTTGGATGTTGACTGAGCAACCCCATCTGCAGATATTGTTCCGGGACGCGAGAAGGAAGATATTGGCTGCACCTCGTTTCTGACATTAATAATCCGCGGTCATCTCTGAAAACATGGAGACACATCAGAAATAAAAGAACAAACTGAACTCCCAGCAGGTTGATTCATCCTGCTGTAGGTGGTGATGTCTTGCTCCTTTCGGGGTAAGCGGGAGGAAACGCTGAGCCTGCCATTGATGTCGTAGGAGAGGCAGGTTGACATTTTGATTAACTGGGTAGAAATCCTCTGATAGAAAGCAGATAAATCGAATGAATGTGATGTTTACTGAATTCGAGGAAATGTGATGCATCTGGATGGTGACAGAGTCGTCGAGGGAGATGCAGACTGACATGTTTATTTGAGTTTTGGGGGAGGAAGGGAGGTGAGTGGGAGGCTCAAGTGTCATTCATCACAAACCGGGGACTTACTGTAGCCTCACCGTCCAAAAACCATCAACTCTGCTACAGGATCGGATGTCATTTTTTCTGAGAGGAGTGATACCTCTTACACAACGTCATAACATTAAACCAAACAATAGCTCCGAGGGGAACTGCAGCTTTATATTTACCAAAATAACGATAGTTTTTAAAGGATATTCCTCTGCTGTCGGCCCCCAGTGTGCAAACACTGTTCAAAATCTCAACCCAAGGCCAAATAGCAGTGACCCAGGACTGTAAGGCTACATATTACAGCTACCGGAGGAAACCTGAACATTTCCCTCAGTCAGGCTTTCATCAAATTTGTAACCGGAGGAATATTAAAAGTAAAAACTCAACTGAGGGAAGGAGATCTTACTTCTCACTGGAAGGTAAATCTGCAACATCCTCCTTCAGTCTGATCTTCCCTACCTGTGAAGACATTTCTTCTCTTTGTTTTTTTTGTTTTGTTTTTTTTTTTCAGGAAATTTTGAGGCTTTTCTGGGCCTGTGATGGGAGTTCATGTTCTACGCTCAAAAAACCTACGCACGGCGGGTGTTTTACAGGCTGGCGCCAGTAGTTCCAGCCATGATGTATTTAAATTGTACTGACTTTGGACAACAGAAAGAATGAAGGCATCAAAAAAAAGGACTCAGTGTTTCCCCACCAAAATTGCATTCCTGGCAGTGTGGGGAGGTCACATTCAGACCTTCATGTAGGGAAATAAAATTTGCAGAAAGCATCATTTAACAGTTAACTCGATATTTCTAAAATCCTGGGTTTGACCCTGTCTCTGGTCGTTTGTTTTCTTCAGCGCTGGAGATGGTCAGGTGCTGAGGAACATGGCAGGAGAACATGGAGCCACAGCGTGAGGATGTGGGGGAAGGAGGTAAGTGAGAAGGAAAGTGTGGTTTTCACTCAAAAAATCTTCAATCACGGTCCACTTATTCCCTTTTCCCAAACCACACTATGGTCGTCCTCTCTGCCTTAAGCTGGTCTCCGCTCACACTGTCGGGGTCGGTCGATCGGTCACGACGTGGAGCTCGCGCTGAGCGTTTCTGCTCTGTTCTGTCCGTTCTCCGGCGAAGTTCAGTTCTGTGTCCCATCAGTCTCTTTACATCAGTTTTAGCCAGTAAAATATTACTGTAGTAATATTACGACAAGCTCACTGCACTTTATAACAGATCTTTTGACAAAAAACCACCAAGTGGGTGTGGACGTAGGATCGTTGGTTTCGGAAAGTTGCTGATATGGTCGGACACAGACCCCCCTTGATCTGACGTGGAAAATGCTTGGGGGGAGGAGGTTTCTGAAGCCATCTGACCATATGACAAGCGGTTTGGATGGAGTATATTGGCCCCTTGACTGTCTCCAAAAAGAGTAGAGTTCATGAACAACCAAAATGACGGACACCCCCTAAACACAACTATAATTATATCAAAAGAAGAGAAAAAAAAATCTAAAACACGCAAACAAAAAAAGCCACAAAAGCCTCCAAAGCACAAACAAGAACCAGACTTGTCGGAGGAAAACATTCTTCAAATGCCTACTATAGAGGAGTGTTTACATTGAACTGACATTAATGTCTAGTGGTCAAGCGTATTATGACTGCTGTCTGTCAGAAGAAAAGCAGGGCGTAGTGTGATTTTGTTACACAGGAACACACACTAAACACAAAAAGCTTTTAGCAGGAGGTCAGGCTGGTTCAGCCAACAGAGTGTGCGACTTTGACACGAGACCCTGGTTCATGTCCCGTTTCAAAGCAGCAATCAGCATCAGTGTCTTTTCCACTGTAATCCACGTCTTTCTCCCACCGTGGCCAGATGTTTTTAGTATCTGAACCTGATCAAACCTGATATATGGGTTGTTTTTGGAAGGAAATGGAAGTGTTGAGTTCGGAGCACTCATTGTCCAAAACGCACATAAAGTAGATACTCAACATTCTTAAAAAACTACATAAAACTATGATGCCACTGGTTTCAGCCCAACGAGGGACCTGTTAAATCTTTCTCACGATTTTCCTCTTACCTCTGTGCTTTCGGTAATAGAGGCTCAATCTGCCCAAAAATGTAATAGTAAAAAAAAAAATAGAAGAAGTCTGGTTTAAGGTCAGCGTGTGTGTGTGTGTGTGTGTGTGTGTGTGTGTGTGTGTGTGTGTGTGTGTGTGTGTGTGTTGGAGGTGACAGGGTGTGACTTCCTGCTCAGTGTCTCATCTCCCTGTTGGTGATAATGGGAAGAGGCAGCGTTCATCGCACTTCATAAGCAGAGAGCCGACACACACACACTCACACACACACACACACTTGTATCATGGCCTGATGTAAATTATGTGAACAGAGGTGTCCATATACTTTTGGCCATATAGCATGCTTGACGTCATACCTTCATCCATTTTCTTTCTAACAGGGTAGAAACCAGTTGACAAATCCCCCTAAAATTAAAAGAAAAATGAGTGGAGTTTGGTGAAAAGACGATCATTTCTTAAAATCTTCATCTGAACTAGGCCAAACCAGGGGCAGGCTGTCCACATACTTTTGGCCGTGCACAGCAGTGTAAGAAAGGGAGACGTTTACTGCAGAGGACTTTTGTTCTTCAGACGTGTGTTTCTGTTTGTGTCGTGTTTCACAGACGAGAACAGGAAGCTCTGGACGGACGCTGCTGCTGCAGAGTCTTTATGGGCGAGGAGTGACCTCTCTCCCTCTCTCTCTCTGCCTGTTCTTGTCATGCTCGGCCGCCCAGTTGGCTGCCTCTGTGTTGAACTCGGTGTGTGTGTGTGAGAGAAATTCGGATGTACGTAACTCGCCAGCTCTTTAAGCGTCCCTTATTCCCCGACATCTGGAGTGTGCGCGTGTGCGCGTGTGCGCAGGAAACGAAAAGGCTTCTCTGTCCAGCCTAATGTTGAACACAGGCGCGGTCATATGAGAGAGACGGGGACCGATATAACGCTCGGTAACCCCGACACTGAGGTCGCGGTCCGAGTTCACGTGGCTGGATATAAGGGGTGCTTTTATTTTGAAGGGTCACACTATACACACCGTGGCTGCAGTGAGTTCCCCTTTAAAGCTGCTCAGCGCCTCATGGACTCACAAAGATGAAGCAGAAGAACAAAATGAAAGAATAAACTGGAAAATCACGTGGGTCGGTTCGTTCCGCTGGCCAACATTTCCGCTCCGGAGTGAGACGACTCCAGTGGAGTACGTTTACTCAACTACTCCACTCAAGCACAGTTTTTACTCACAGTTTTGAGTAAACTTTTACCTACAAGAGGTACTTATACTTATACTTTACTGTATTTCCCCACACTACACATTTTAACAGCTTGGTTACCAGTTAATCTTCAGATTGATATTTCACATAAAAACGGGATGAGCTCGTGGATATAGTGCGTTATTAAAGATTAAACCAGGGGGTTCCAACCTTTGGGGCTTGTGCCCCCTCACTGAAAGTATCAGGTGTCTCTGAGTTGTTTTCGGTTCCGTCAAAGAGACGTTTCATGTCTAAACTTCTCCCACGGTCTCATTTAAACAGCTGTTCGTGGCCTGAAGAGGAGAAAACTACCAATGTTTTACTTATACAGAATCAAAGATCAGAGAAAAGTCCAGACACTGAATCCAGATCAGTGAATCAGAGCTTTGTCTCCCATGAATCATCTGACGACCCCTCAGGTTCACCTGGTGACCCTCTGGAGGGGCCCGACCCCCGGGTTGGGAACCAGTGGACCGAACTATCTCCCTGTGTATAAAGCATTTAAATGGAGTTGGGGCAGATGCGTTACACTCAAACTCAAGCATCCTGCATCAGATCTCATTATAGTGACGAGAAACAAGTAGCGCGCGCACACACAACACACACACACACACACACACACACACACACACACACACACACACACACACACACACACACACACACACACACACACACATCAGTGTGTGGCAGCAGCCGGTGACCGGGACGAGTTGCAGGTTCAGCTGCAGCCTGCAGAGTGTGTGTTGTGTTCATGACAGACTCACAACACAACTTTATACACACACACATGCTGAAAACACAGATGCAGACACACACACACACACACACACACACACACGCACACTCAGGGCTCGGGACTCCCTCATATGACGTCCAGCGGGATTTTCTTTGGAAACCACTTCCTGATGTGGGCCGGATGGAGAGAGAGAGAGAGAGAGAGAGAGGGTGTCGTGCAGCTGCAGCAGCTGGATTTGACATTAAAGCAGCCGCGACCCACGATGCACTGCTCTGCGTGTTGGTAGCCAATAAGAAGACGGGCCTCAGTCCGTCTGACGAGCGCACACGCACGCACCTGTCGCCTCCAGTCTGGACAGGATGTGTACTCTCGGTTGCCACGGCAGCACCGTCTTTTTTTCCTCTTCCCCTTGTTCCGCCGTCGAAACGAGAGCAAGATGGATTCAACAGAGACGTTGGGCTCTCACACTCTGATCACCAGAGGTTACAAATCTGCAAGAGATCAACTTTATTTCAGTAAAAAAATCCAACAGCAGCACCATCATTACCTTCTGCAGCAGAGCAGAGCAGTTAGCATAACCGAGCCCCATCCTGTAACTCGTTATGACGACATGAGCTTTTCTGCGTCCGAAAAGAAAACCCTCGTTTTGACGCGACAGATTTACCCAAGATTCCCGGGGTCAGAACCACGGACTGGACACTGGTCGAAAACCACACGACCCACAAAGTTGTTCATGCCATAGTCTTTACGTCAGGACGCCACGCGAGTGAAATTCGGCTTTGAAGCTTTACAAATATAAACCTTTCAAAATGATTCAAAAGGATCACACAAAGAGTGATGATAATGACAGCACCTAGCGAATGTTTCCCTGGAATATTCCCACAAACTATGTAGCGTCCACGTGCGCTACCTGTACCTACGCCCGCAGTGCGGTGCTTTGCCTGTGGCGGCGCCGGCAGCGATTCATCGGCGCTCACTACAGAGCAAACTGCCGGTTTCTTCGCGGCATCACCGTGAGCTCATTTCGCCGAAACGCGGGACTCGCCGGTACGGGTCGACCGGCGAGACCTGGAGCAGAGGTGGTGTTGCGCGGCGGGTGCCCGACCCTTCGGACGTGAGAGCAGGAGGGGTAGAGGATGGAGCGGACGGAGGAAGCGAGAAGAGGAATACTGGAAAACAGAGCAGAGTTATGAGTAACCCACCCGTTTCCACACATAGACACAGCAGCCTTGTGTGTCGGGCTGTGAAAGAGCTCAGCAGCTTCCAGCTGCTCAAACAAAAGTCCGATGCTCCTCAAAACGCTCCACTTTCAACTTGAGAACCTGCAGCCGCCGTCGGAAACGCGACGTCCTCGCTCTCGGCCGGTGATTGATGGCGCGCAGTAAAAACACATCAGGACTGGTTTTATGGAGGCTGCTGCAGGTAACTGAAGCAGCCTGTCGGATGCACGAAAACACTTTTTACAACCTCGGTGTTTCAAACTTTAGAGAGGAGGAGGTGATGAACTTCAATCATTCGGGTCAATAAAAGGAAAACGAAATCGCAGATTAAAGACATTAGCTTTGCAAAGAGATTTTCAAGTACAATGTCATGAAACTTGACCTTAAAACTCTGTATTGTTGGCTGAATCACAAACTGCTCTCAGCTTTACGGGAGGAAAGTTTCATGTCTTAAAATGAAAAACTTGAGCCTAAAAGCACATTTTCACTGGACTGTTTTTGGGTTCTGCCTTCATTTGCCCCCAAACAGTCAATGTAGCAGTTGTATAGAGATTGGCGGTAGCTAGCCTGCAACATATGCACCCACACTGTGTGTGATTGGTGTCAGCTCAGACTCTGGTCTCCGAACCTGCAGAGAACTCTGGTTGTCATTTTTTCTACGTTCATGATGGTGTTTCTGCAGCGACTCCACGTGCAGTCGCGCTGTCTCTAAAACGCTCGCGTTAAGACAGAACACACGGCCTTTCAGTGTTTCACGCCGCTTCACGTTGGCCCAAAAGTGGCACAGCGTGGCAGGACTTTAAGATAATTAAGGTTTTCTTTATCTCCCGATGGATCAGGTTCAGCTGGTTCACATGACGTAAGGAAATCCGCCAATCACAGCCTCTCTTTTCCCTCTCTTAATCATTTTCTCTCTTCGTCCTTCCTTTCTTTGAACTCTTTGCTCTCTAACAATCCAGAGCATCGACCGTGACACTCAGTCCAATTATAATCCTACAGCCTTTACATCCCGACCCCCCCTCCCCCCTGCCCCCTTGACCCCTCTGCCCTCGGTCTGAACTCTGACAACGAACAATCAGGATCAGAAGCGGCGTTCCTCCGCTGAACAATACTGAGATCGTGACCTTTGTGTGCCCGACCGGAGGGTCTGTCCCCGCTAAGGCCGATCACGTTTCTGTTCGTCCCCAAAAAAAGTGAGACACATGTCCTCCTCATTCACTGAGTTGCTGTCAAATAACTGACCGGGAAACAGATTCACACGCTGTTTCCGATCCTTTTTTACGTGAACTCATCTATAATTTGGCCTGTTTGAGACTGAACCATTGACCAGTCGAGAAGGAACAAATGTCTTCACTCGGTTTCTGAAGACCACTTTGCCCGATCCTGGGGCCAGTTTTGAGAAATGACAATGTCAACCGGTCAGTCAGTCCAGTGTTTTCGCCTCTGTGTGTTTCCCAATGATAGCTGGTTCAGCTCCAAGATCGTGAATTATTCCAATGATTCCAAACAACAAGGTAAATGTCCAGTTGTAGATCCTGTTACTGGCAAACCTGCAAATGACTCTGAAAAAATTAGTCAAAACAGCAAAACTACATTTTTATGGGTTAAAGTAACAACTTAGAAGAAGCAGATGTCGCAGAGAGAATTTAGGTCTCTTTCCTCTTTTTTTTTTTTTCTTTTCATTCTGCCTAACTCACGATCCACACTCCAGTCCAGTAGGTGGCAGTAATTCACCTGTAAACTGTTTTGCCAACTGCCAATAAATCGCAAAATAGGAGGAGGAGGAAGATGAGGGGGGATGATGATGAAATGCGGTTCAGAGACATTCACGTTCCCCTCAGGATGAACTGTGATAACTCTGCTGATCCTCTGACTTTTCCTGTAGCGCCATCATCAGGTCAGTATTTCTTGTGTTTACTGCCAATTAGCTAATGTTAGTAGGGCCTCACAGAGCTGCTGACATGGATGTAGACTCCTACTTCGGTTTAAGGTTTGGGTTGTACTCTCTGCTGTGAAACGTGCTTGGATTATTTTTAAGATGGGCGTTTATTTTGACTCTAATCCATCAGTACATTCTGCACGTTACACATTCATATTCCTGTAAATTATGCAGTGTCTCCCGGTCCTAAATAAAGTGTCTCCCAGGCTAGTTAAAGGTTAAACGCAGTGGAACTGACACGCGCACAAGTGCGACACAGATTAGCTCTGTGTACTAGTGTCAAACAGAAGACCTGAGCGGTTGTCTAAAGCAGCGGTAAACACGGACCTGGGAGGCATTTCCGCCTCCACCTCGGTGGCTGTTTCTCCAACTTTCTGACTCGTGAGAAAACAGATCAAACGACAAGAGAGTTTCTGCCTGAGCGTTCGAAGCACATTGACCTCGAGCGAGTGAACAACACACATGAAACAAAAGCAGAGAGAACACAACTGAATGAAGGAGAGGAGGGGGCGGGCGGGGGGGGAAAGAGGGTCATTCTGGGTAAACTGGGCCGCGCACCATTCAGAGAAAACAACAGGGGTACAAGAGAGCACAGACGGTCACGGAGACAGGACGTGAACCGGGTGAGGACGTCTCACCGTGGACGGCAGCTTCAGAGACATAAATATAAGCTGTAAATTAAACATCACTCGCAGCAGGTGACCCCTGTGGTGTTTACAGTGAGAGACGAACGGATTTCAGATTTAAAGCTGTAGTTTGGCGTCTGACTCGGCCAGCGAGGTTCGTTAAACCTTTTGTGACCCGTCATGTGACGATCAGCGAGACATTCAGAGGCGTCAGTTCACCCAAATCCATTGTATGGTCGGGATTTACGCCGGAGTTCTTCAGTGGTCCAAACCCCCGAAACAGTAGAGAGGACCTCGCGTTTACCTGACCTGAACCCTGCGTGGACCCGTCCATTTAACAAAGACACAATACAGACTCCTGCCCGAACTGAACCAAGGGAAACAAAAACACAAAGATGTTCTTCAAACCAAAACCAATTTAAACTTCTGCTGCTCCCTATGAAACAATTACAATTGATCTTTTTTTCCCCCTGATTTCACAGGGAAATAAGTTTGTCTGTGTGTCCCTTTATAGAGGCTGAAAAAGACAACTGCAGATGGCAAAAACATTTTTTCTGAAAAATAACAAGCTGCACAAATAATAAAATATAAATAACATACATAACATAGATGGTGAGGCATTTTCTTCAGGTTGTGTCAGGTCGAGTCGAGCCAGGTGAGGTCAAATATCAGAATCAGAAAAACTGTCCATGATGGAGATTTTCATTTCAAACCAAGGATTACACGTAACATTGATCCCAGTTCTTGATCAGCTTTTCATGAGGTGAGTCAGACTTGAGGAGAAACTTGGGAATTGCATTTATTTTGCAACAGGTGACCAGAACTGGCCGACGGGGGAGATGCACGGGGTTCTGTTTGGCTCGGAGTCGGTCAGTGGGAACGTGAACGAACCGAAAATCCAAAAATAAAAGTCACTGTTTCCTCTCTGACACAGACAAAACAAATCGTAAAAACCGTCTGGCCTTGTTTTCACCCTGAGATACTCCGCTGGGCCAAAGACTAGACGAGACGATGGAAACAAGATGGTGGAAACACGGTGGCCACGGGCAGCGGCGGGCAGCGTCTCTGCAGCCGTCTGAAGTGAGTCGACCAAAGGACCAAAGAAGTGGGTCTAACTGAGATCTGTTGTGTGGGCATTATCCAGGCCACTTTGAGGCCTAATCGAACGCAGAGAGAGATGGTTAATCTGACAGCTGTAGCATGTTAGGCTGAAAGAATTTTTTGCGATTCAGTCTGGGCGTGCTGAGTCCTCCCGCTGTTAAGGGATTTCCCTCCAAAGAAAACCTCTGATTTGTCTCAAAACCCTGCTTTCAAGTGTGAAATCTGGTAAACGAACATAGTAATAAAGTTCTGGACAAACAGGAGGTGGAAGATTGTTTGGACAGCAGAATCAGCTTTGATGAAAGTGTAATATTTTTCTTTTTTCCTTTTTTTTTTCAGAAGTTATCAGTGGACCCTTGATGTGTAACGGGAAACCTCGGCCAGACTGTGCAGAAGGGCCACTGGTCATGTTTTCTGGTGACTTGTAGGTGACCAGTGAGTCGACGGCTACCTGTGACGTTACCCGGAGGCTGCCCGGTTACACGTAAAGCGTATTCTCTGTGAGTTGTTGGTCCCAGACCCGTGCCAATTTCAGCAAGGAGACTGTAGCGTGGCAGAATGTCAGCAGTCAGATGGGGCTACCAGATTTGTGAATAGCCAGATAGTAAACAGTGGCATCATAGCCTCCTGTCTTTGTGGTATCAACACCACGAGTTGCAGAAATGTGGACAACACAGCGTATTTACAGTCAGTCTCTCCGGGAAGACATTCATAGGGTTTCACTCGACTGTTCACATGAAAGGTGAGTTTGAGAGAGGAGTTCAAACCTTTTTTGACGCCTCCTTACTCCTGACCGGTCACTAGCGACTATTTGGATTTTCTGTTTCAGGAAGTCACAAGAGTTGTCGTGCGGCGTCGGAAATCTGACGAGCACGTTGTTTGAAGCGTGCTGAGGGCCATCGGTAGCGGAGGTAAAAATGCCAAGTTTGTCTTGGGGTGATTTTAGAAGACCTAGAGGAAGAGTCTTTATGTTGTCTGTGTTCCATTTAAAAACTACCTCCTCCTTTCTTTGTGTTGCTGGTGACCCATTTGGGAAGTCTACTTCCCGTCCACTGTTTGAGCATGGGTTCATCCTCTGGATATCATGAATATCTACACCTTATTAAAAAAGCGGTGCAGGCTGTAGAGATCATGCAAACAATCCTGATATGTCCAAAATGGAACAGGGCTCGTCATCTGGGGAGCAGGACTTTGGGCAGTAAGTGTCTTGGAAATCTGACGGTTAGATTGTAAAATTTCTTGTGTACTAGTGGGAGTTTTGTTTTGACGGTGGCGCAAGAGGAAAGGACATGGGGTCCTTAACACCAGTCTTCAGGTGACCATGGATATTGACAGCAAAGATTCCGGAAATTCGGTTGGTAGTCTTGGATATTCTTAGGGTGTTGGACGGAAAGATGGGCTCTACAAAGTGAAAAATTTGAATGAAGTTTTAATTAAAAAATTTTTTTTTTGTTGTTAAATTTAAGCTGAGTGGTGTGAACTCAGCGCTCCGAGGACAAAGACGGAGTGAGACGGTGGACGCTGTGACTGAGCACAATGGCCAGTGTGGATAGAAAACAATAAAGGCTGTAATATTTAATATTTAGCAGCTGTGTCCCATCAGAGAGTGTCCTGTGTTTTGTCAGCCTGACTAGCCTGACAGGCCACACTGAGGGCCTATTGTTGGACCGGCGTGTTTCTGCTGAGGTGAAGACAGTGTGCGTGAGTGTGTTGAGTCGGTGGGAAGATGTTCGGAAAGTGTGTCGAGAGACATAGATCCAGACACTGAGTCTGTTGTGTGTTTTAGCTATTAATATGATACCTTTACATTATGGTCATAAATCGGAGATTAAATCAGAATTCGCAATGGACGCTGAAATGCTAAACTCACTGTTAAACTTCAGCTCCGATACTTTCATATGAAAATCCTCGTGAAATCAAAGCCAGGTTCTGATTCTGTTCGTGTTGGGCTGTTCTTTCTACAGTAGCTATGGGGCGGAATTGAGTTGTTCTGTTGTATATGGTGCAGCTGCCTATGAACAGTGCATTTTTCTCCTTAATTATCATCATGAATCTTATCATTATTGTTAGTTTTATGATGAGTCTTGTTGTTATTATTCCTATTACTAGTCTTGTCATTGTCTGTGTTGCTCATGGGGGAAGGAGTCCGGTCTAGACCTGCTCCACGTGAGAAGTGCCCCGAGAAAACCTCCGTTATGATTCCGACTTGACACTTTCAGCATCATTCCACCACTGTTGCGCGTTTGCTCCGAGTCTTTCATTTGCTCCCGTCGATAAAGTGGCCAGATTGGGAGCAGAACGACGTCGGTTCCCAGCGCAAAGTCCAAGACACATATTTTCCACCAAACAACCGGCAGCTCCCCTTGTGCCGCCTCCTTTGAAGGAACCTCCCGCCTGTTTGTTCCTCTCCTCCCCCCCGTGCACCGTGAGCCCTGCCTTGGCACCAAAACGCCGCACAGACGGGCGAAGCCAGTCTCGAGGTCGGGAGACGACCGAACCGTCAGGGCGCTGCGTGCGCCGCTCGTTGCATCGCCGTGAAAATGGAGCCCCGTGTCCCCGGGACCGTGTGTGTTGTGGGTTTGTACGCGGTGTGTGCAGCGTTAATTACAGAGCGCACTCCTCTTCTTACTCTTCGTCTGTGAACAGGGACGTCACCCACTTCCTCTGCTGCATCTGGATTTATTACAGTGTGGAGCACACAAACACACACACACACACACACACAGCGTGTACATACAGACAGGACGTTTCAAGGCGTAAAATCACTGACCTGAGGGGGTGTGCGTGTGTGTGTGTGTGTGTGTGTGTGTGTGTGTGTGTGTGTGTGTGTGAACGTGTCCTGTTACATAATGGTAATGTGATCAAGGTATTTACAATATCAGTTACACAGTGTGTAAATGTGGTCCATCTGCCCTGTGTGTGTGTGTGTGTGTGTAAATGGTCTCCATGTGTGCCGGTTGTGAGCTCTGCAGCTGGAGGGGACACTAACCAATAAACACACACACACACACACACATTCAGCTTTGAAGGTCAAAGTTCAGGCGTGAGTCGAATGGAAACTGTCCTGGTCCATTTCCACTGCTGTAATAGACGGGTCCGTGAGTGTGTGTGCTAATGAATACACCTACTTCAGTAGGTACTGTTGCTCGTGTAGTTCGTCCGAGCATTTCCGGCCGCGGCGACGCTGTTCTCCGACTGCACCGCGTCGAGCTGACGGCTCTAGTTACTAGTTACTTTACAGATTTAAAGATTTCAGAAATGAAAAATAAGACGAGTTACAGCGTAGGTCGCACTTCTAGAGCGGAAGCAGCCGAATGCTGCTCACACATTGACGCATCGGCTTTATAACAGTAATATTCTCCCAGGGCTCATTTTTCTTCTTCTCAAGCGCATTTTGCTGCAGCGGAGCATTTTGTATTGCAGTGGTGTTGTTGTTGTTTTACCATGCGAATGCCTCCTTCAAAGCAGCGGCCGGAGCATCTGGGGATGTTTCTTCCTCTAGCTTGTAGCTGTCGCCGGCGTTGTCAGATGGTTCTTCCTGCTTTGCGAGGTTGTGCGTGAGACCGGTTTGCTTGTGTAGCTCGCAGGTTTTGGATTCCCCGAGTTCGACCTTAAAGGCAGCGTTTTATGTCTGGGTAGTTATGCTGCCTGCGACGTCGCGCCGCCTGTAAGGCCACAGTCGGGGAAACAAAAGTCAGCGAACAGCACAGATTACGTTGAGCTGCGTAACACGTTAGAATCCTGTGTGTGCGCCGTATTCCTGCATCCACTCGCCGCTACAAGGGTCGTTCTACGGGTAGTTTGACTTTTGGTGCCGAGAGTAGAATTTTGCTGCCGATACTTTGGTTCTCTGCCTGAGTAGAATCAGTAAAGGAGTGTTTTCACGTTCTGCCTCTGGTGCTCTTAGGTGAGTGATTGGTTTCAGGATGTGCTGAGAAGCCGTCTGCTCGGGTTAATGAGCTTTCGCCTGAGATGAGACGACGTTTCGAACCTGCGGGGACCAGTTAGAAAGAAATACCATTCATTTATGAAAACGTGTTGTCCAATGAGGATTTTAGATTGAACTTACCGACGTGGATGTCTGTGTGTGTGTGTGTGTGTGTGTGTGCAGGGTGGAGCTCAGTCCGCTCTCTCTGGAGAAATAAAAGTTTAAAGCAGATCTGGATTTTATTTTACCGTCTCCTGCTTTTCATTTTCCTCCAAGTGTGAAGTGATTTTCCTGACTTTCCCTCTCAGGGCTCTGCGGCGGCGGTCGGGCCTTGTCCTGCCCGCAAGCGTCCTCGAGCGAGGCACTGAACCCCTGACCTCTGACCTCCCCGTGCAGAAGGTGGTACGGTATTTCCTTCCTCCGCTGCACAAACTAATGCGTTAGTAGTGATGGAGCCGCTGGAAATGAGCCTTTATCGAGACTGAACTACACCAAAAAGGATTGTGAAACCTCAGCAGGTCACTTGGCCCGTCCCAAACCGTCTGAGAGTATCTCTTTGACTACTGCCTTGGGCCGGTCCTGCCCTCAGTGGGGTCTGAGAGGCTGGTCAGGCTGCTAAAACCCGGGACACTCTGATGGGATTCCCAGCTGCTAAATATCAAATATTACAGCCCCTATTGTTTTCTTTTCACACGGCCCGTTGTGCCCGGTCACGGCGTCGACCGTCTCGCTCCATCCTGTCCTCGGGGCTCTGAGTTCACACCACTCAGCCGATGTTAGGCGTTTATAGGTTTTTGTTTCTTCAAGGCTAAAGAGACCCAGAAATAGTTCGCCTGTCTAAGAGTTTGTTTTTGAGGAGAGTGACTCATCAAGTACCATCCATGTTTTCATAAAAGTTGCAGCGAACATTCGGCAGATGTCTGACACTGCGGACCCATTGTCCCTTTAGAAGCTGCTGAACCAGCTGTGATCAGCTCCTGTTTGCAGTGTTTCCATGGACGTGCAGACAACCGTCGCTGGGTCACTGTGACACTGAGGGAAACTTAAAAACAGGAGGATTCTGAATGAAGTTCTGCAGCTATGAGGAGAATCTTTTTTCTCTGATTCTTTAACCAGATTTATGGAGGTTTATTTGCAATGGACATCGGAGAGGATGATCCTTGGAAAGTGTAAGTCACATTGAAGCTAAAAATATGTGTATCACGTCTCTGTGTTTACATGTGAGTGAGTTATGTGAATGGGAAGAGCGGACTGCAGCAGTCTGGTCCTAAGTGTTTTAAAGTACCTTAATCTCCTCCAGGAGCAAACTGCCATTTCACAGTAAATTTTGTTTTCGGGTCTCGAGATAAAAAGAACCTTTTGTTCAAACATCAGCTCGAATTTTCACCAGAAATGTCCAGATGTGAGCCTGCGGTGACAACTGCTGACGACGGGCCTGTAAATCAGACGGACGCGGAGCTGCTGGCAGGTGCATTTCTTTGTCTTCTGATGGAGGTAGACCAACAGTCCCCCTTTGTTTCCAGCCTTTGGACGGAGCAAAGCTAAACACATCCTGGACCCATGTCAGTCTGGTCCTTTAAGGTCAGTCACCAGACTCCACTGTCACGCTCCAAAGGCATTGTGGGCCATAAAACTGCACCGTTCCCATGAGCCTTTTGTGTCTGGATGAGCTTCAGCTCTGTGTGTGTGTGTGTGTGTGTGTGTGTGTGTGTGTGTGTCTTATGTATATGTCCTTGTTTGGATGAGTGTGTGTGTGTGTGTTGTCTGAAGTGTTGCCACAGGCGGACGGGCGTGTTCTGTTTACAATGCACCATGGGAAATTAGGGGCGTGATGCTATCTGAAACTGTGAGTGTGTGTGTGCGTGCGTGCGTGTGTGTGACTTCAGCCAGATCTCAGCAGCTGCGTCTGGAGAGAAGAGAAATGTCAGGCAGCGGGTGTGGACGGATGAGAGAATCCCTCCATGTTTTTTTCTCTCTTTGTTCTTCTGTTTGTCTCTGCTCTGTCTGTTTGTCCTCGTTAGCAGTCTGGACACGTCGTCCGCCACCACGCGGAGGCCGCGGCGCTCGGTTTACATGCAGGAGGACGTGTCCGCCGTTGACCTGCCGCACAGCGAGGCGCGGGTCTGACCATTACCGCGCCCGTCCGAGTCAAAAATCCTCTCTGCCGCGATCTTAAGAGGGTGGAACGTGACACACGGGGGATTAGCGTCGGGCTGGGCAGCATCACCCAAAATCAGTGTCGCGGTAAAGACGAATACACGATGGTTTATTACCTCCATCCTCTCAGTAAAGCTCTGATCGTGGATTATGACTGAGTGATATTTAGTTCGGGTATTCGTTACTAAAGAACAGTTCTGAGCTGCCTGCACAGGAACGTCCTCGCTGAGACAAATGGACTGAAGACAGCACGATCGGAAATAATGGTCGTAACTGATAGATCTCCGTAGCACCGGTATGTCGTTTGTTTCTGTTTTATCAGCCGTGTGTTTGAGGGTGTGTGGTGACGTTACTTCGATAAACACCTGCGGGGTTGACGTCGCAATAATGCGGCACATTCAGGGTCGGGCACATGGCGTACTGCTGCGGGCGGACTACCGTGGACCCGACGCCCGAAGCGAACCCTCACGGGTTATAATGCCGGGTTTCGGTGAATCGCCCCGCCCTAACTGCGCCACGTCCATACTGGGCTGTGACTGGGCAGGTAATCCTCCGTCTTTGTGTTTCACTGGTGCACAGTGACACAGTTCGTTTCCTGAGGTGTTGTGTTTTCAAGTCTCGGTAGCTGGTCAAAGTTTACTCATGGAGAATTGTGAAGCTCTTCCTCCATATACGGAGAAGTTACTTAATGTAGTCGAGAGGAGCGTAAAACGCCTCCGTGCCTCTGTTCCAGGGAACTAAACCACAACTTGTTGTGTCAGACGTTTGAGTGAAGTTGAACCTTTGTCCTCTTCCTCGCGTCTCTCCGCTCTGCAGCCTCTGACATCGGTGAGTGGCACCGAGAGAGAACAGAGTCTTACTGGCCTAGACCAGTACCGGTCTGATTTCAGGTGCCCAAACTGACCCAAAGCCGGTCCGCCTGCCGCTACCTGGAGCTGAAATCCACACCCCTAAAGGTGAGCTGAATCTGGAGCCCATTCGTGGAGCAGCAGGAGAATCCTCCGTGCACATTAGTCCTATTTCAGTAAGTTAAGAACCTGTTTTGAAAGGATTCCTCGGCCTGTCTGCACGTTCTCCTCCTCTTGTGGTTCTGGAAGGGTCGAGGCCTCAGTGTGAATGACCAGTGGGAGCTATGAATTTGCATCGTGGCTGACAAAATGCATCAGAGCATCGAAAGAGTGAACTCTGCAAAAACAGAAGTTCCAGAAAAACATTTTATCTTCCAACAGTTTCAATACAAGCCCGTCTTAGGTATCATCCGTCTGCACAGATTGTCTCTGGGCTTTGGTCAGTTAATGTGAGTGAATCACTCACTTTGTTTATTCTCTGTTAATGCACATTATGAAACACAGATGTGGAGGGTGAATTTCTGAAATCACACCAGGTCATCAGAGTGCATCAGAGGAGCAGTACAGTCAGATGTTTTCTCCTGGACAACCTCTTCTCTGAAACAAAGGAGGGAAATTGCCCAGATGAAAAAAAAAAAAAAAAAGCCTGCCAAACAAAGTAATAATCAGTTACAGTTTGTGGGAATCAAGGACAGCGTCCTCCTCCCTCATTCACTCCTCAATCCTCCTTCCAGCGAGGTTTCCATCATAAATAAGCTGATGAAGCTCATTCAAACCAACTACGTACAGGACCAAAATTCCTTATTTGTGAGTGCATGTGTTTTGTTTTGTTTTTTCGTCCCTCTCCCCGTCGGGGTCAGTCTCTCGTCTGTGATCGTTTCAGAGGAAAACAGCAACGGTTACTCAGTAAAACGGCACTGATTCATTAGACTGTGGCCTCACTTCTACTCCCGTCGGTGCGTCTGTTCACGTATTCTAGTTTGATTGTGGTGAGAATGTGCGTCACATAAGCCGAAAGCGCCGTGAACCGAAATGGCAAAGGCTTTAAAGAAGTAGCTCCAGATTTTGGGAAATACGATTCTTCCCAGACCGATCCCGCTCTCATGCCTGCACAGTGAATAGGAAGCTGCGGCCAGTAGCGGGTTAGCTTAGCTTAGCGTAGAGCCAGCTAGCCTGGCTCTGTGCAAAGGGACCAAAATCCACCTGCCAGCGCCCCTGACGCTCACATGTCGTGTTCACACGTCATATCTTGTTTGTTTAACCTGACCGAGAACTGAGGAACAGTTGTCACGTTCCAATTTCCGGGAGTGTATTCAGTGTCGGGGGCAGAGAACCAAAATTTGGGATTTGCTAAAACTAAACCAGATTTTTTATCTATGGGGCCACTGTAGCAAAGTCGGGGGTTTAAAACAGTTCAGGCACATTTGTGGAGGCGATACATAATTTTAGAATTTACACTTAAACAAAGTGAAGGAGTCACTTTGACAAGTTCCAGTTAGTTGCCGCCGTGAACGTTTGACATCCTGCTGACGGCCCCAGAAAAGGCCTGGGCCCTCCCTCAGAGGCCTGTCTCCATGGGACTGATAAAACTCAGCCGTCTCACTGGCCAGTGTGTAAACACTCTTGTGATGGACATCCCTGACGACCAATCGGTGTGCAGCTTGCAGCAGCTGGCGTTTCCGAACGGATGAGGAGACCGAGAGTCCTCAGAAGACACAAGAAAAACACACACACACAAAGGCCGCAGTCTGCGCAGTGTCGTCTTATTGGCTGAGGTGAGGACAGGTGTGTTCTGGATAATAAATCAGCTCAGGCCTCTAATAGGCCGCTTGTAGACCTGAGGGGCTCTCTAATTCGTCAGTTGTAAATCCTATCTGTCAACACGTCCCGCCTCCGAGAGCGAAACACACACGTTCAATATTTGTGATGAAAAAGATCTGGCATCTGCCCAAAGGTGCGTGTGTGTTTGTGTGTGTTGCTCTCCCGTAGGACGGGTGGGTACTCGGGGGTGGTCAAGCTGTCACCACCCGTCCACCTTGGGTCTGATTCACCTCCACACACACACACACACACACACTTCCTCTGTGCACACATGCTGTATATGAATCATTGCGACTGCAGAAACATAACTGCGGCCCATGTAAACAAAAACATTTTCCAGTCACACACACTCACATAGATGTGTAGGTGTTAACGAGTGACGCAGAGCTGACGCCGCGAAAACAGCGAGGTACGTCCGCGGAGACGTCCGCGGGGTTCACGCGGCGTCGACAGCTGGCATCGGATTCACGGCGCATCGGCCGCCATGTTGGAGGTCCTGTCCGCTCCGAGGGCTCTTCTCGTCCGGTGAACGGAGCGAGACAGCTGTGGTCCTAAGACCGGCAGGGACCACAAGAGTCTGGAGCAACCTGCCCGGGAAACAACGAGCCGTGGAGCAGGTTCAGCTTTAAATTTGAAAACTTAGCATCAGCCTGGTGGTGCTCCCACAACGTTGTGTCAGTCCGTCTCTCAGCGCTTCCTGTTTCCCCTCCTCTGTCTGCTGCTCTCAGCTCCGAGCCCGTCGGTTCCTGCTGAAGACGTCAGAATCCTTTTTATTTCCTGGAAACGGCCCCTCACTGTAGTTTTTAACTTGCTGGCTATAACTGATGGCCGTCGTGATCTGAACAACGACTGAATACAACGTCAGTCATCCAGTGGTGACGTCGGCGTGAGGCTTCGGCCGTCCCCAGACGTCCGAGTGAGTCTCCAGTATGTCGCCTCTATCGACGAGACGAGCATCTTTCGACGCTGGTTTTCGGAAAGGCCGCAGTGGTAACGAAACGACGCCGAGGAAGAGAAGTGAGCCGGATGGTTGCTGGGTTGAGTCCGTGCATCGGAGCCCCTGAGGATGGCAGTAAACCCCTAGAAGAGACTAGAGAAACAGTGAAGAGTCGACTCTGTGTCTCTGAACAGAGCAGCTTTATCCGCACTCTGTGCTGAGGTGTATGGATGTGCGGTGAGTCACCCCGGGGAGTGCTGAAGTGTGTGCTGAAGAGCCTTACATAAATATAAGGGTGGTAGCATTTGTTTACATAATGTTTGTTGAATATGGAAGCCTTCCCATACGTCCTGCTGGCGGACGAGTGTGTGCACAGTCGGTGTGTTGTTCCTCCCGGCGGCGTGGTCGTGTTTGCGAAGGCGTTGGAGAAGCTCGGCCCAGCTCTCGTCGCGTCCCCGCACAGGCTCATTACATGCGAGGCTCTCGCAGATGAGTGATCAGTTCTGTTGGCATCGGCCCGGACACGCGCCGCTGCCGGAGAGCCGACAAAAAAACCCCCCAAAGACCCAAACAAGCCTAAAAGTCGGGCCGAGTGTCACGATTCATTCTGACGCCGGCTCTCGGTGTCACGAATCGAATCAGAATCGATTTTCCCTTCGAAACTTGAATCAATAAATAAGAGAGGGAAACAGGAAACGCGAGAACGATGTCGAGAGAATGATGTCATGGTTCTCCGTTGTTCCAATACTCGCAGGAAGGGTTCCAAGACACGTTAACCGGAAATAAAAGCACACTAAAGATTGGTTTGTTGTGTTCTTTGAGCGAGTGCATGAGCTAAGGCATGAGGGCTCCACCTGTGGGCCGCTCGATCGCACCGCCCCCCGGTAGTGGAGCACCGAAACGCTGTCCGAGGCTTTTAATGCGGGACAGACCACGGGCCGAGTTGTTCCCTTCGCCCCGGGAGAGAGTATCGTGCTTTGGTCAGTCGGTCCCGTTTGGGTCAGTCGGTCCTGCTCATTAGTCTCTGGGCCACGCGGTACAGGACCTCCATAAATCCAAATTAGATCCACGATATGACGATGAACTAGTGTGTGCGAGCTGCGCAGCGTCCAGGTGCTGCACCGCGCCCTCGGAGTTGAGTTCACTCGACGCACTGTTATTAGAAAAACTAACAAAAACGTATTCATCTATTTATTTTGGCATTTTCGAATTAGTTCGGAACAGCAAAGGGTAACAAACCTGGTTCTAACGTGAACCCATCCCGAAACACTTTAAACAAATATACGGATCTGACCTTTAAAGAGCAACTTAAGGCTAAAGCCACTTTTTAAAATGAGAAAATACATATTTATAGTCATGTTATTATGCCGTCAACTGAGTCTGGTCCCAGTCTGTGGAGTTCGCTGGAACAGCAGGTCTTTGTCTTTCTCCAGAGAGAATCCAGTGATTCTGTCCTGCACACACACACACACACACACACACACAAAAAAGGTTGTGTGTTTTGGAAAGGCGTTAAATCTGTTATTCAGCGCCCCCCCCCCGTTCATATAACCGGGGTGGACAAAACAAGAGAAACACCTGTCAGTGTAACACAACGCAGTTCAGCAGCAGAAGAAACTGCAGCCTCCAGGACTCGGTTGAATCAACACGTCAGAAGCTTCGCGCAGGAGGATTGATTATTTGGTTTCGGCTGGGCGTTCCTAATAAACTGGACGCGGAGTGTGTGTGAATGTCTCAGCGCCTCCGCAAACATTTTGGATTTAATAATTCTTCCAGGTCAAATCGATGACGAAAGTCCTTTTCAGTTGGTCAGTTTTCAGGCCAGACAGCGACTGACGGACGAGCGACGCTGTGATCCGTTTTCCTTTTAGTCTGCCTTCACCTCACTTCGAGGCCATTTCCTTTCCTCTCTTCCTCCACTTTCCTCCTGTCCTTTCCTCCCCAGCCACCTCTTTCTTTCTCTCCGTTCCCCATGTTTTCCGTTTTCTGGGGGAATTTTTTTTCTCTCATTCATCCCAAATTTTCTCTCTCTGCGCCACTTTTTTAAAGGCAGCGCCTCTGGCTGCGTGTGTGTGTGTGTGTGTGTGTGTGTGTGTGTGTGTGTGTGTGTGTGTGTGTGTGTGTGAGAGTGTGTGAGATCAGGATGAGGCCTTTTGTCTGTGGCGGCTGTCAGTTCCGATGTGTTTCCCAGACCTGCAACACACCAACAGGTCAGCCAGAGAGAAAAATGACTCAGCTCTCCCAGTGGACCCATAGGCTTCCATTACTGGGTTTACACACACACACACACACACACACACACACAAACGCACGCGCGCGCACACACACGCATGCACACACACACCTCCTTTTTTTTCCCCTCTCATTCATAACTGTATTTTTTCTCCCAAAAGTTCTCATGAGTTTTAAAGGAGTAGTCCAACATTTAGTTCAACCCTCTTGTTCTCTGTCTCGCCCAGAGTGGGGGGTGGGGGCGTCCCCCCCCGATGGAGTGTCTCCATACATCGTACTAAGGCCCGAATAATGTTGAATACAGTGACAGATGGCTCATTGTCCAGAGGGGCTAATCTGCAGCACCTTGTCGGGACCTTTTTTTGAGGGGGGTCACTGTCCTCGAGTATCTCAGCAGTCACTATGTTGGTCTGAAAACAGGGAGACCCCTTGTTTTCCGCCATCTGTTTTTGAGAAGGAGACTTTTTGAGGACAGGAAACACTTTGACATGAGCAGCGGTGGAGGAAGTATTCAGTTCCTGTAGTTGTACTAGCTAGATACTAAAACGACACTGTAAATGTCGAGGTCCTGCGTTGAAGTACTCGGTGCAGGGAAATGCCCCTGTGACTGTTACGCTATTCCGTGTCATATCATTATTATTACTTCTGCCTAAATACGGATGCAGTGTCTTACTGTCGCGGTGCAGCTAATTTGAGCTAATCTCTAGACAACTACGGCGGACACTTATTGTCAGTATGGCTTCATCCCCTGACTGTTTTCTTGATCAATCGATTGTTTGCTGCGGAAGAACTTGACCCAGTTACCCAGAGCCCGAAGTCAGATCTACTTGTTTACGCTGTTTAATCTGTAAGAAGCTTTTCTGATGGTTTAGATGAAAAAATCTTAATTTTTAAACGAACTAGTAACTAAAGCTTTCAAAGAATCGCAGCGAAACGAAAAGGTCATCGTCCAACCTCGCTCCTTCACTCGCCAACAGCCGTCCCCGGCGGTGGACGGCAGCGCCGCCTCTTTTCTTCTACGGAAGTTAGCGCGCTAACCAGCTAGCCCCGGCGTGTCTGGTCTCGTCGCTGTAGCGTCCAGTCTTTCGTGAGGGCGAAGCGCCGCTCAGAGGAGCTGTGACGACCTCGCGTATTGCAGTCGCAGAGATGGCGGAAGCTCTTGGTGAGCGACCGGCACCGGCTCCCACCAGCAAGAAGCCACGTTCGGCGGCACACGGCCCCTTTAAGACCGTTCCGGGATCCCTTCACGCATATGGACCCGGCCCGAAGACTCAAGTCAGACGGGTTCGAGAAACAAAGACCGACGGAGATGAGTCAAAGCCCTGAGGGGGATTAGAAACCTGAGAGTGCAGACCGGCACCCAGAGCCTCCATCACGGTGCTCCGACACTGACGGCCGACTGTTTAAAGGCCTGGGAGCTGAGGTGGAGCGGACCGTGTCCTCTGCGTGTGTGATTGCGGGAGGTGTGAGCTCCCTGCAGGACGCTGACGATGTCCACATGTCCTCTTTATGAAGTGAAGGATTAAAGCAAAGCTCTGTTTGTCCTCTCCGGGCACCTGTCATGTAAATACAACTGGAGTAGTTTACATATCTCTTACTTTCACTGCCGCTCTCTGTCTGTCCACCTCATTACTCTTCTGTCTCTCCTCCTCTACTGCGCTTTCTTTCTGTCCTCCTTTCTTTCCACCTCTGTTTCTGTTTTCATCAGTCTTTTCTCTCTTGGTTACTTTGGCTGGTCATAATTTTTCTCATGTCTTCCTTCCGTATTGTTTTCCTGTCCTTTTCTTCCGTTCTTTCTGCTTTTTAATTTATCGGATAAATCTTTATCTATCTGTCCATCTATCTGTCTATCTGTCTGTCTATCTATCCGTCTCTCCGTCTATCCATCTATTTGTCTGTCTGTCTATCTATTCATCTGTCTATCTGTCTTTCTACCTCTCTATCTATCTATCTGTCTCCCTGTCTATCCATCTATCTCTCCATCTATCTGTCTATCTGTCTGTCTATCAGTCTTTCTACCTCTCTATCTATCTGTCTATCTGTCTGTCTGTCTATCTATTCATCTGTCTATCTGTCTTTCTACCTCTCTATCTATCTATCCGTCTCTCCGTCTCTCTATCTATCTACCTGTCTCTTCGTTTATCCATCTGTCTTTCTATCTATCTGTCCATCTCTCCGTCTCTCCGACTCTCTATCTATCCATCCGTCTCTCCGACTGTCTGTCTGTGTGCGTCCTCTTCTCTCTGAAGTGGAAACCATCTGTTTGTGTTCAGCTGAAGATGGATTGGAGATCTCAGAGTGGGACTTTGGCAGTCGACTTCTTCTTCTTCTGTTTATAATAATAGTCAGTCTCGGAGGACAGTGACCCCCACCCCCCACCCCCAGCCCTCCGTGGTCTGTTCCGCCCCACAGAGAGAAATAGCAGCCATTACTATTTACTGTTTCAAAGGTCAGAGGTCACGAGTGCTGGTCATCCACCGCTTCTCGTGTCTGTCGGAGCTCGTCGTTTGTTTTTTAAACATCAGTGTACCATTTACTGCCGTCTATACACATTTGTGCTTAAAGGACCACACTGAAAGTTTTTCGTGTTTTCATTTTGCCTTTCAAGTCCCGCGACGGTTGATTTTCCAGCTTTTAGACTGATCCAGGGCGGTCAACACAGTCCCAGGTAGACCAGCCACCTGGTCACCAGACCCCTGACGAACTGAGGGCCTCACTGGCCCGAAGCGGCTCAATCAGGGTCGGAGCCGTGTGACAGTGAAGTGAAGAAGACGACCTTTGGTCCTCTCTGACTCTCTCTGTGATCCATCAGCTTAAATGTGGACGTACGGCGGTCCGATTTTTGTTTTGGGAATGGACTGCTGGTTAACATGTCGTGTTTATAGGCTGGGATTAAATCGCTGTTTCGACCTCGTGGTAGATTCAGATGAGTTAAAACACAGCGAGGGTGGTCGCAGAAGGCAGGAGGAGACTCGCCGCTGGTTCCACTGAAACTCTGCAGAGTAACCGGCTGTGTGTAGCTGCCTGAGGAGGGCTGGGGGCGCTGTGGCTGTAGCTTTGTGCCGATTTGTTCCTGACAAGGAAGTAACGACGTCGGCTGTGATGCAGTTTTGCTGTTTGTTAGCGGAGAGGATGATGGAGAAGAAGGGATTTGACTGTTTTTACGCCGTTCCGGTGCCTCGCCGTGGACGGAGCGCTCTGCTAAAACCCCCTGGAAATACTAATGTGGACACAGGTCAGACGGCTTAGTGTGGTAGTGTGTAGTTGCAGGGCTGCGGCTACCGCGTTTTTCAGTCTCTCCTGTGTCTGACAGAACAGATTCACCAGTGGACACTTTCTTCTAGTCAGTAAGTTACAACAACGATACTCAAATGCAAGTCACTGGAGCCCACTTGCAAAATTTCCACGGTGTCACAGGTCCAGGAGGTTCGGATTAGACAAATCGCTTTCAAGGGCTAAAAACTCCAGAGCTGTCAACAGAAAATGTGGCCTATTTCCCGATTAACCTTTGTTATGTCACCAAGTCCTGAAAGTCGGTTTAGAGGGTGAGATCGCAGGCGAACACACTGGTTTAAGAGTCCATCAGTGGGTTTGCTGTGCTTGACCTTTTCACTGTATTTATGGTTACGATTGCTCATCCACCGCTCAGCGTTGTTGTCCAGTTAATTTTACAGTTAATCTGCTTTTAGCTGGATATTCCATCCAGCCGCTTGGTTCAGTTGTGTTGTCTTTGTGTCTCTGTACTCTGAGCACCGTTTGGTTCAGAATGATTGGTTCAGATCATATAATGTGAGAATGTAGAAAAGAAGGTTGATAGTTCAGTGGGTCTGACTCACTTCAGCTCCTGTAAAAGTTTTAATTTGACAAATACACAAACATTCCCACTAACTGTTTTGAACGAGCTGCAGTGTCCTGTCCTTCAGACAGAGCAGATCTCATTTTGGAAACAAACGGAGGTTTTTGTTTCCATCCTCTGCAGGAATCCCCCCAAACAACAAGAGCTGGAAACTTTCTGCAGCTGGAAACTTTCCCACCAGGAAGCAAAAAAATAAAGCTCTGCAGAGACCATCACAGCGTGTGTGTGTGTGTGTGTGTGTGTCCTGCATGCTTTAGTTACTCTGCATATTTGCTGCAGTTTGTGTGTGGAGCTGAAGGGTCAGACGGGACGTTTCACCTCACCTCACCCGCCTGCAACACGAGTTGAAATTTGATCCGAAAAACAGGAGAAAAATAAAAACAGCAGTCAGTGTGATGACATCATCGGGTCCGATGACATCACAGCACTAGGTCAGCTGACACCCTCGAGGATTACCTGGCTGATTTTCACCAGATGTGTCCAATTTGATTCACGCTGATCGCTGTTTGGACCTTAAAGGACCAACCTGCAGTTTCTGACGAGGAGATTTTTTAGTTGGTGCTTTCAAGGACAATCAGACATGTGAGATGTAAGATGCTGAAGAGAAAGCACTCCATGAAAAAGAAATTCACAATGTTGGAGATGAGGAAAAGAGGACAGGAACGGAAGGAAAAGGAAAGGAGACAGGAGAGTGAGAGGACAGTAGAAGCTATAAGAGGAGAGAGGACACAAGGGGAGGAGAGGACAGGAAGAGAAGGGGAGGGAAAAGGAGGAGAGGAGGAAGCAACAGGAAAGGAGAAGGGAAAGGGAAAAGAATTTGGAGAAGACGAAAAGATAGGACAAAAGGAAAAGAAAAGAGGAAATAAGGAGAGGAGGAAACAAGAGACATTCAGGAAATTAGAAGAGTAAAGGAGAGGAGATGGAAGGAAAAGAGGAGGAAAGGAGGCAGGTCAGGAGAGAATGAAAGGAAAGGAAGAAAGAGGGGAAATGGGAGAGAATAGGGAAGGAGAGGGGAAGAGGTCAGGATGGGAGGGGATAGGAGACATGTACAGAGGAACAGAGGGAGGAGAGGACAGGGTGGGAGGAAAAGAGAGGAGAGAGAAAATGTGAGGGAGAGGAGAGGAGGAACAAATAGAGGAGAGAGCAGTTAGGAGATTAGATGAGGAGAGGACGAAAGGAAGCTTGAGGGAGGAAAAAGGAAAAGTGTTAGGAGAAGACGAAGGACAGAGGAAAACAGGGGAGGAGAGGAAAGGAGGAGGAGGAGGAGTGGAGCGTTGAAGGTGTCATATTTGTGGTCCGGTGAGAGACTCGACTGTGGGAAGAGAGGAGGAGGAGAAGACCCTGCGGAGTGAGGACCTCATAGACACTGCAGTCTAGACACACTTAATACCAGGGATTAACACACACACACACACACACACACACACACACACACTCTCTGAGTGTTGAAACCTGCTGATTAGTGGATAGATGTTTGTGGAGATATGTGGTGTTGAAACCGGCGGCCATGTTGTTTTTGAGAGCGTCTGTCAGCTCTGTTTGAACTTGAATTTGCCTTCGCTGCTGCTGCTGCTGCTGCTCTGATCCACCGCGCCCAGCGAGAGTGCTCGTCTCTGATTGGCCGCCAGCTGTCAGTTGACATCACATATGTGGTTACCTCAGCCGTAGTTCAGGTCGACAGGTTAACCTCCACGCTGTTAACCTGCAGGTGACCAAGGCAACGCTGCTGACGCTTCAGGCCACGCTGCCACTTAATTCACTCAATGGTACCCCCCATACCCTCCACGAGGACACCTGAAACCTACTCTGTGACCTCTGAGACCCCCTTAAAGACCACTTGTACCTCCTCAAAGACCCATGGAACCCCTCAGTGACTACTACAACCCCCTCATGAACCTCTGGGCCCTCTTTAAAGACCAGTCACTTCTCTTCAAATATATCTGCAATCTCCTCAAGAACTGCTGGAACCTCTTCAAGGACTTTTACCACCTCCTCAAATAAATCATTCCTTAAGAACCCCTACAACCTGCAGAAAGACCCCTCAAACCCCTTCAGAGACCTCTTGAAGCTCGTCAGGCATCCCTAGAACTTCTTCAAGTACCTCTGGAAGCTTGTCAAGGACCCCTGCAACATCCTCGTGGACCTCTGAAACTTCCTCAAGGACCTCCGGACCCTCTTCAATGACGTTTACAACGTTCTCAAAAACATCAGGAACCTCCTTATGAATGTCTTTAAAAGACCTCTAAACCCGCCTCAAATGTCTGCAACTTCCTCAAGGACCTCTGTTAACATCATCTGTGTTTAGTTCAACTACAGGTCGACAGTTTAACCTCTGCTCTAATAGCCTGTAGGTAACCATGGCAACATCACTGATGCTTCAGGCCAAGGTGCCACTTAATTCACTCATTTCTACCCCTATAACCCCCTTATGTGCCAACAACTACAACCCCCTCAAGAACCTCTGGGCCCTCTTTAAAGACCGGTCACATCTCATTTTAAAACCTCCTCAAATAAATCATTCCTTATGAACCCCTACAACCTGCGGAAAGACCCCTGAAACCCCTTCAGAAACCTCTTGAAGCTCGTCAGGGACCTCTAAAACATCCTCAAGGACACCTGGAACCACCTCCGGGCCCTCAGGACCCTCTTCGAAGAGCTCTACAACGTCCTCGAATGTCAAGGACCCCTAACATCATATATGTGTTTACTTCAACCATAGTTCAGCTCAACAGGTTAACCTCTGGTGTATTAACCTGCAGGTAATGTGATGCCACTAGCAACAAATTTACGCATTTCTGAAGTGTTTACTAGCTGACAACCCATACCATGACCCTGATCCTGATCTCAACCAGCCTGAGAGGCTAAAGTCAGGGTTGAAAAAACTTTATCGTCCAGTCAGGGAACCGGCAGACACAGTGGGTGAGTCTGAAGCAGTTTTGCTTCACAAAATAAAACATGAAAGATAAAAGTTTTTATTTTAGGTTTGGCAACGAACCTGAAAACAACAAACCTCATGTTTTGTTTTAACATGATTTCAGGATTTGGAACAGGTGAAAACTTCCTTTTCGAACAGGTAAGAAATGAAATCATAAATTATTAATACACTAACAGACGAAATGACTAAGCTGATGACTTGTTGATTCTGTGAGATAAACTTCACCTTGAGCCCGTGAGTTCACTTCAGTTTGGGTTGATTTGTTTCACAGAGAAACAAAAGCCCAGTTCAGTGTTTAGTCTCCTGCTCACTCCTTTTTTTTTTTGCTTCTTTCCAGCTGAGGAGACAAAGAGATTCTGGGAGGGAAACAACCAAACCGAGCTGATCTGGAAATTCCTGCGCAGGACTGTTTTTTAGCTTCGACCAGAGATGACTCACGGTGGGTAATGACTGCACGCTCTGCTGTGGATCACACACACACACACACACACACAGTTCAGGCACATGGGCAAAATATTGCATGCAAGCATCAGTACACACCCCAAAACATACACATAATTAAGGCACATACAGAACACAGACACACAGATTCATATATATATATATATATGTACACACGTACACATGCAACAAGGAAAAGGCTGCTTTTACCGTCTCCTGAAGGAGAAGATTGGAGGAATTACTGCATGAAAACAGTCAAAAATTTAAAAAAAAAACCCATTTGCAAACACACTACTCACAAAGCAGGAGCCTTCTTCCATCACACACCTACCACACACACACACACACACACTCCCCTTTAAAGTTTGTTTATTTTCATCCGCTGGTTTTTATTTCAAACAGAGTGATGACACAGCTCAGTGGGTTTTCATACAAATCAAACCATTATATTCTAATATACTATAGGCCACAGCCACTCAGTCATTTTGAACATCTTCTCACATTAGCTCTTCGCACGTCAAGTCTTTGTGTCCCAACGCAATGAAATCTGCCGTTTAGCGTGTGTGTGTTACCACGTTCACGGTGTTAGTATCTTGGTTTAGCGTATTAAGACGTTAACGTTTGCTAATTAGTGGTAAACACAAAGTACAGCTTCAACTTTTGACATTTAATGACAGTGCTCCCGCCACAGCCGCAGTCGCACTGATTTTTACGGGTAATGTTTTCCCTTTATCGAGGAACAATGTTGGAAAATTGAAGTCTGCAGTTTTAATTGTCCCCCAGTAAATGCACAGAGACACTGAGCATTAAACACACACACACACACACAAACAGCAGTAAACTGTGGTCGTCTGCAGCAAAACTAGAGCCAGGAACACAAAGGGTTGAGTCAACGCTCGGCACACACCTGCAGATATACTGCCATGACATTCAGGGGGCTGGAAGTGCGGAGCGTTCCAGTGAATAGACAAAGCTGGACCGAATCTGCCTGTTAAGAAAACCCGAAATCTCACTAGCTACTGGGCTGACAAGGAAGTGACGACGCTGATAAGTTGTGGTTATTTTATTAAACCGTTTGTCAGATAAAACGCCCCAGAATGTCCCTCTAAGTTCAGTTCGTCTGTGAGCAGTTAAAGTCGTTGTTAGTCAGAGTCTCTGCTCGCCAAACCCTCTGTGGTCAGAGGCTACTGTTAGAGCAGTAAACACACCAGGACAACAACACACATCCTTCCAGGAATGAACCTGTGTGTGTGTGTGTGTGTGTGTGTGTGTGTGTGTGTGTGTGTGTGTGTGTGTGTGTGTGTGTGTGTGTGTGTGTGTGTGTGTGTGTGTTCTTGTACGAGGCCCAAAAGACCTCATGCAGATAGAAACCCCACAAAAACCCCCAAAGTCAGGACACTGTTTTTCTCCACTGTTTGATTTGACTTTAAAATTCTTATTAAAATTACATTTCTTCTTATTATATTATAATATATCAGATATCAGATTATAGTATCTTCTTACTATGTTATTAATATTTGTATTTTCAGGGTTTTTTTGTTGTGTAAATGAATAAAGTATTTTGGATTGCATTTGTAGATCATTATGTTCCAGATGCAGATGAACAGGTTTATAAATGACAGGTGAATAATCGGGAGATTTACGGAGCGTTGTGCTGTTTTCAGATTTAAGTTAAGACCTGTGTGTTGACTGTGTTGAACAGTCTTTTCTGTTTTCTCTTTTTTCTGTGTCTACTTTTCTCCTCCTTTGCCGCCTTCATTCATGAGGTAGAGCTTGCAGTTTTTGGGATAAGTGCACTTTTTCCAGTCAAGTTGAAACATTTTCCTCTGATCCCGAGGCCTCGATGGCCTGCATTTGCTTTACATTGCAGGCGATTGGCACAGATTTTGACTGTAGGGCCAATTAACCATCTCTTAATTAGGATTACACGAGTAATGTGGAGAATTAAAACTCCACTGATTACAGCTCTGAAACCCTAATCTGTGTTTTTACATTAACAGTGGAGCTCCGCAGCTCTGTGGAGCTTTTCAGCCTCTTTTAGCTCCTAGTTTTGGTTTCCTGTCTGGTTCGGTCTCAGTGTTTTCCAGAGAAACAGCTGTAAAAAGCCACCGTCCAGTACCTGCTCAGCAGCAAACAGCAGACAGACCCAGTCAGAGACCAGCTGGTGGACACGGTGGAGCATTTAGCAGCTGAAGAGCCAGATATTTCCCTCTGGAGCTGGTGGAGACCAAAACCAGAGCTAAAAGAGAGGGAGTTCTGGACTTAGATTCAACAGGTGGACTCAGACACCAGATCCAGATGAAGGGTCATGTTGCTCGGTAGCTTCTGGATGTAGAAATAAGCAGCTGTTTGAGAACAAGTTCATCCTATCAATTTCAGCCTCACTACAGGGAATTAATATCATGTCTTCTGTGTGATTTGGAATAAAGTAAGGAAACAGGTTTCTGTTTTTGAAAGTGAGCTCCTAGCATGCGGCTTGGTCCAACACCGCAGCAGCAGTACGCTGGAGTAGAAAACAAACGTATCTTTGTCAGATGCAGCTGTGGAGGGTTTCTGTTGTCGTCTGAGGAGGTAAAACTATTCATCATTAAGTTGTGTAATAAAATAACATATACTGTAGATGCAAGTGGATCAAACATGGCTGAACTTCAGTGTTTAATGAGGAACCTAGTGATTAGATAAGAATAAGGTCTGTGGGCTGTAATATAATGTGAGGCTGTTCTCCCATCTTTACTCTTTAATTACACAAAAGAAAAAGGTTGTTACCACGTTTTTTCTGAAACTTCCTGTAGCGACCCAGTATTTACAGAAATACTCAGAGTGTCATTTATTTTTCTTTCCTCTAAAATGTCCAGTTGCTCTTCCCTTGTCCTTCGTGGCCTTGTTTTTCTTCCACTGTACCGACATTTAAGTAGGAACCAATCAGTATTTTATCGGGACCTGATTCATACAGTTATCTTACTTTGTAAATCGCAGGCTGGATTATAAAGTGTTACCTTTTTCTGCCCCCTAGTGGTAAAAACAAAAAGCGATTAATGGAGCTTTAACATCGGGGTTAAAGTTGACCAGAGGAGGGAAACATGAAATCATGAAGCGACGGAGGGCTGTCTGCTGTGTTTTCATTCTGGTTGACGGGTGAAAATAACACGGGTGTGGCCTGTTGTAAGATTACACACTCCACACACACACCACACACACACCCAGCTGTCTCTACCTGCTGTAATAAAGCCACAGGTAGCGGCACGTCTGTACTGTTTCGTATTGTAAGAGATCTTTCTCTTAGCAACGGCCCACATGTTAGCTCACTGACTCTGTGTGTGTGTATGTGTGTGGTGTTGCGTCATCAGGATTCCCCCTGGGAACAAACCCGGTCTACGTCAGCCTGAGCGTGACACAGAAACACCCCGCCACAGCGTGACCATGATGCATCTGATCGGCTGCTGCTTCATCAGTCTGTTGTGACCTGTGTTATCTCCCTGCAGTCTGCCTGAGGTCAGAGGTCAAACAGGTCAAACCTCGCGATAGATACGATTTTTCATTCCAAATTTGGCACTTTCAAGCGTCGGTTCATCCAAACTACAAAACCTGCCACTTGGTGGCGGTTTCGGGTTTAAGCTGGTCTGGGACAGATGCAGCAAAGGCCGAGGAGGAGGAGGAGGCTCTCTGCCTCGGGCGAGTCACTCGAGCCAGTTCCAGGCTCCCAGACCAAGTCCTCCAGCCTAAACGACCATATTGGTGGTCTAGTTTGTCCCTACCCTCTGAGACGAACCAGGTATTAGGCACAGAAACAACTTGGTCAGGTTTATGGAAAATTCATTGATCGGGTTAAAATAAGTACTTCATTAAGGGTAGGAGGACCTTCGTCGTCATAGTTACAACAACAACAAAGACCCCGGTTGAGGTCATAGAACGACGGCGGTTGAAAGAAACAACGTTGACTGGAAACAAGCAGCAGAGTCCAGTGTTTTGTCGACTCATCCATCCACCCCGACCCTCCTCCCTACGCCGACTTTGTCTCTATGGCAACGTCACCTGACTCCCTCCTGTGCCGCCGTCATAATTACTACGGCAACTAGAGGGCGCTGTCACTTGAACATAGACGTGTCGTCTTGGGGCATTTGCTGAAAAGCCCGACGCTGATGTCCCGTTTTCTTGTGAGGCGAACTTCATATTTCCTAACGTAACCCGCGATAAGCTGCTGCACAAATGACCTGATGGGGTTGATATCACGTGGGAGGACGGTCCCCGCAGATGGGAGACGCATAAAGGGGTTTGAATGAGGGAGGAGAAGACTGAAGAGTGTCACCAGGGGTGGGGCACCTCGACGTGCACGACAGTCTGCGCCACACGTGAATGTATGAGCCGATCACGATAACAAACGGGAACAAGAAAGGGGTTTTTTTGTGACTCTAAGGACGTGTTAGAGTGCACCGCTGCCATCAAGCCACGGAAATGGCTCTTTGTGAGGCCGTCTGAGCGCACACAGAGCTGCTGAACATAATCTGTTCCTCCCATTATCCGCACGCATCGCTGTGTCGTTTTTCCTCCCTGCGCGCTCCTGTTGTTTGCTCTGCCGCCTCTGCCAGCCGCCCGTGGATGCGAATTTCACGGAAATCCCGCAGTTCGTCG
This sequence comes from Xiphias gladius, assembly GCF_016859285.1. Classification (NCBI taxonomy): domain Eukaryota; kingdom Metazoa; phylum Chordata; class Actinopteri; order Istiophoriformes; family Xiphiidae; genus Xiphias; species Xiphias gladius. The sequence continues at coordinate 22,723,753 of NC_053404.1, forward strand.
CCGAGAGGTCTCACTCCGCACCGACTGGTCCGACAGCTCAATGAGGCGAAAACAAAGCCACGGAACTTTATCACTCGGTCGCTAAATGAGAATCACACAAGTTTAACTTCCACTTTAAGTTTGATCTGCTCGACTTTAACTGGAACACTGAGTTACAAACATCACAACGCTCACATACACAGAGCAAAAGTTCACTTGCTTTCTCTGACTTGCTCAGGGTGATTCAGACAATTACTCATGGCTCACACGTGTGTGTGTGTGTGTGTGTGTGTGTGTGTGTGTGTGTGTGTGTGTGTGTGTGTGTGTGTGTGTGTGTGTTCCCAGGTCATACTGTTTGTCTGGCCGTCTGTGTGTTTGTGCGTGACGATGTGATGCGTGGGTGGGTAGACATCAGTGTGTGTGTGTGTGTGTGTGTGTGTGTGTGTGTGTGTGTGTGTGTGTGTGTGTGTGGGCTGTACTTGAGGTAAAGATGGGCATCTGAACAGTCTGTCTGATGGTGGTTTTGTGTGTGTGTGTGTGTGTGTGTGTGTGTGTGTGTGTGTGTGTGCCTGAGTGTGAGAGAGAGAGAGAGAGTCTGGTCACGCTGAGCTGCTTTGGTAGAGAGACACAGAGACACAGAGAGAGAGAGAGAATCTATAGACGCTGCCTCACCTGACATATCCATGCCCGTGTACGACACACACACACACACACACACACACACACACACACACACACACACACACACACACAGATGGCCAGACAGAGCCTGTGGTCTCTGCAGTAACACAGAGAGACATTGACGATCACATGAAAACCATCATCGGAGAAAGTAACGAGCACGAGGCTTGAATTTACACCTTCTGCCAAAAAGGTGCCAGACATGAAGCAGCCGCGGCAGTCCCCTGCTCAGTGTGTGTGTGTGTGTGTGTGTGTGTGTGTGTGTGTGTGTGGGTGTGGGTGTGTGTGTGGGTGTGTGTGTGTGTGTGTGTGTGTGTGTTCTCTGCTTACAGATGGGTTAAATGCAGAAGTCAAATTCCTGTGTGTGCGTAAACATACCCGGCCAATAAAGGGTTCTTCCTCTTCTTCTTCTTCTCGGGTTATTTCAGTGGTTTCTTCTTTGCCGTACTCCTGATCCACCTGAACCCAGGAAGTCTGTCGAGACTTCCTGGTGTTTTTTCACATTAAAAGTCTACTTCTAGAGGGAAGGCTGCAAAGTGCTGAAGCGTCGCGTCTCATTCATGGCAGTTCAACATTGTTCAGTGGAAGTGAGACACCTGACATGATTCTGGTGAATTAGTGCTGTGGAAACGGACATTACACTGAGTTTTCGTTTGGGCAACAGGTGAACATAGAGGACATGTTGAGGGCCTGTCCCAAATACAGGCCTCGTTCTCTCTGAGACTGAGGTGAACAATTTATATTAATCGCCATTTCCTTTGCTATGTGATTCTGTTGGGTGTCGAGAAAGCCTTCTACGCTATCTGACTTTATTATCCCTTTTCCCCAATCTTTATGCTAAGCTAAGCTAAGCAGGCGGCATCCATCCGAACATTGAATGCTCTGCAGGATCGCTGGTAGGTGACGTTCCCTGACCTGAACATCCACCTGTCCTGCACCTGATTGGACAAACTTCCTCAGCCGTCCGCTCAAAGCTCAACACGCCGGGAGGAAGAGCCTCCACCAAACGAAAGCCCGGTCGAGTCGAGCATCAGCTTCAACCTGCAGGACATTAAACTCCGTTCAGGCGCATTCCTCTCGTTCTGCGCGTGCCTCTGCAGGCTAACAGATCCCAGACCAGGCTGGACGTGTGGGAGCTGAAGAGACAATTCATTGCATTTACAGCAGAGCAGCAGAGGGAGGAAGGACGCCCTTTGATTTTCACTGTGCTGGAGACAAAGAAGCAGAGTCAGTGCAGGACAGAGAGCGTCAGTATGTTGCTGCTGTTACATTGACGGTTTCTGATCCCCAGATGTTGACTTACGGGAACTTTAAACTCTGCTCCTCCACCACATGCTACCTAGAGTTTTATGGGCCGATCAGGCATTTACTCAGGCCAGAGTTATGTAATGTGGACTTTTCAGGGTGAAGGGTACCCGCTGTCTTCATCGGCATCGCTACTTCACAGCTCGGGGGCCACGGGAGCACCGCTGCTGGGAGACCGGGACGGCGGCACAACTTGCCATCGGTCTGTCGGAAAACTAAACACGAAACACCATTGGCTCGGCCTCCAGTGAAGAAGCGTCGTAACCTCCGTCGCCCCAGGCAGCGGCGGCCCCTCGCTATCTCTTCTTAGCAGCGGTTACCGTGGCAAATCCGGAAGTGGCCACCCGCGTGAAAAGGTGAAAAGGGAAACTGCATCTTGAACTTGCATGATTTATTAATTGTGTGTGAGAGTGCTGGCGGGCCATGAATAATGCATTTTAAGAAGGAAGCTGCAGGCCGGACTTAGGGCATATCTGAACTAACTACATTTATTCATGTTCTGCACTCAAGTACAGTATTTCTACTTTATGTTACGCTATACTCCCAGCCCACTGCGCCTTAGAGGGAACCAACGTACTTGTTACTCCGCTAAATTAATCTGACGGCTGCGGTTATTTTTCAATTTAAGATTCTAAAAAAAACATGACAAGCTTATAAAATAAAAGGAATTGTCAGAGATTAAACCCGCGGTTCCCGGGCTTTTCAGCGACTCCTCGCAAAAAGAAGACCGGTCCAGTTGTGTCTCCTTGTCACGGTTCAGGTGCCTCTGAGTGTTTGAAGCCCGAAGAGGTGAAATTCCTCCAAAATTCAAAAAAGAAATCAGAAAAGAGTTTGAAAGTCTCACATGTGTGGAGGGGCCCAACCCCCGGGAGGATACGTTTATGACGGTGACCTTAGGAGGCAGAACTAGACGTGCGCTCTCCCTCTCGCTGCCCGTCCTACTGACTCGACAGTTCAGACGGATCGTCGCCACGGCTTTTTCACTCAAGTGACTCAGATTAATGGAAGCAGGTGCAGGTCTGGAAAGGGTCATTTTTAGGTGCAGGTTTTATCATCACACTAAAACGCATTCCTCACACAGCTGTCGGTGTTGATGTGACGATAAAGTTTAGAGTCCCGAGTCCCTCACCCCCACCTTTACCTGCCTTCCCCTCTAATCTCCTTCTCTCTCTTTCTCTCAGCGCTTCCTGTCGGTCTGAGACCGCCGCCGGCCACATGGCCTCGTGGGAGACCCAGTGTTCGGTTGTGGCCAGTCAGACTGATTGTATCTGACATCTCCTGCCTGAGAACGCTGTGCTCCTCCACCGTGTGTGTGTGCGTGTGTGTGTTTGAGTCCAGCGCTGTCAAAACCAAACTTTAAAAGACAGCAGTGGAGTCTTTGGCGACAGACGCCTGCGGAGTTCACTCGCAATGCAAACGACCATCTGGGTCAGTCATCCTGCCTCACGCTCACAAAATGAATTTGACAAAATGGCCGCGGAGAAGAAACAAAACCAAACGACTGTCGTGTGCATATCAGATAAATGAAGTGAGGATTCTACACTGTGGAAATGCGTGAATGTAGGACACGTTTCAGGGTTTTCCTGATGTGGTTCAGAATATTTCTGCCGGAAGCAAACTTTGCAAGTTCCATTCAAATTAAAAGCTTATTTGAAATGTTGTTGTTCTAGCTCCCTACCTGTAAATCAACATGTTTCTGATGAAAGAAAATATCAACAAAGAAGAGAACAAACTTGAATAAACGCCTAATGCAGGTCAGATTACCCGACGCTCTTCACCTCGTTTGGTGAAAAACTAAGACGCTCGGGCCTGAACAGCTTCCGACTTATATTTACCAGCAGAAAATCTTAAACCTAAAAATTCTTTTCTCTGTAAAATCAGCAAAGAACGGAAGAAAACTGGAAGAACTTGAGCTGAACCTGTTCAACAGCGAGCTGGACTCAATCAATACTGGATTTCCTGTGTGTGTGTGTGTGTGTGTGTGTCTGCTTTAGTCATCAATGCAGTCTGAGGTGATGTGCTAACAGGCAGGAAGCAGGAAGTGTCATTACACTGTCACACACACACACACACACACCTGCTCAGAACACACCCACAAAAATCAGGACCAAAGCTTTTTAAACGTGTTTGAGGTTTTTTTTTTATGTCAGTTTGAATTATTATTTTGAATTTGATCATAAATATTATTGGTTGCTCAGACAACCAATACTACAAGGTTGAGATGGAGGTCGAAGAGCTGAAGACGTCCAGCCTGGTTAGATGTTGCTTCAGCTGAGGCTGTGTGTGTGTGTGTGTGTGTGTGTGTGTCACTAGGGTCATGCCAGAGAAACCCAGGTGAACCGTTTCCTGTTTTAACAGAAAGCGTTGGCGATGGTAAAGATGGGAAGCGGTTGACGCGAATCGTGGAGTAGCAGGAGGACAAACGTCGTCCTCGTCTCCTTCTTTGTCTTCTCCAGGTCTTGTGTCCGGTTTCCAGAGTTTCCGTTGTCATTGCTGTCGGTGCTGGAAGCTCTGGACGCCAGCGGACCCGGATTTTGTCACGCGTTTGTAAAAGTAAAAACGAGAGAACGAAAAGCGAACGCGCCGGAGAAACGCTCCGCCGTCGCAATCAAGCTCCGCCCTTTTTGAGAATTGATTTTACCTGTTACGTCTTCGGTTCCTGTTCACTTTTTCTGTTCATTGGCGGGTTTTTGCCGAGGAAGAACGTTTTCGTCGTTGAGCCGTCTGCGGTTCAGATTTACGGTGGGAACGTTTCTCTCTTCTCCTCCTCCTCCTCCTCTTCCTCCCTCGTTCCTCGTCCGTCCGTCCTGCAGAGACATTTTTCAGTGTCTTTCTCCTTTTCAGTGTCAGCATGCAGAGCCATAAAACATCTGCCCAAAACACACCAAAAACACACACACACACACACACACACACTGGCTTCAGCCTGCTAATCCTTTTTTATGGGCTCTTGGGGTTTGTAGGGTCAAGGTTTTCTGTGCGTCTTTGTAGGAAATTCAGTTGAAATTTACAATCTTTTTTGGCTCAAAGACTGAACCTCGGCTCTCCTGCAGCGAAGGGGAAGCCCTACAGTGTGTGTGTGTGTGTGTGTGTGTGTGTGTTGCGCTGAAGATGAGTTTCAAAGTGAATTACAGTGAACAGAACAGAAACCAACGGAGCAAACCTGAACTGAATCGGTATTTCTTTTATACTGCTAGTTTTCGGGTGTCCCCCCCAAATTCCTTTTCTCCATAAAGACTCTCTGGCAACTGTGATATTGTCAGGAATTTGTAACTTTGACCTTTGACCTTCCGACATAAGCGGCGTTTAGATTACATGCAGCCTGAAAAGCACTAATGCACAACTGTAGCATGTGTCGGGTTGGGGTTGCAACTTGCCGTCATTAATCAACCATCGGTTTTGTCACCATCTGTATTTCTAATCACGCAAAGGTGGATACAAGAGGTAGAAGTTAAATCACTTGTTTTTCACGAGGAGTCACCGCTTTAATTTTTCAGTGGCACTTTACAATACAGCCCACGACTCAGCAGGTACCGAGTATCGACACAAATACCTGCTGCTTTATTCGTTTCTCCTTTCCACTAAAACGCCCAGTGGTTACCATCCCGTTCTCCATAGTCGTTGTCCTCCACTGTACCTACGTTTAAGCACCAGTCGGAATCGATGGGTATTTTATCAGTGCCTCATTCATAAGATGAAACTACACTGCAAATTGCAGGCTGCATTATAAAGTGCAAACAAATTTTGATAAAGATCCTGATTAGTCCTCAGGTTTGTTCCTGAAACGGATACAAAATTCAAAAAAATGAAAGCAAATGATATCAAACATCACATCGGTTTCAACCCGTAGATTGTTTCTTAGTCTCTGAGCTCAAAATCCCTCCTGTTATACCCCAGGATACTTTTATAATCAACAGTATAATAGATGAAGACTGATGATAAACAGTAAAAGAATCAAGAGGAAAGTGGTTGATAAAACTCCCCAAACCTAGTACAGTGTTAACGGACGAACTTTATTTTGAAGAAATTCAGGAACAGAAAAAAAAACCAAACCAAAAGTGTTAAAAGTGAAGAGGAGCAGCAGTGGACACGTGAAATGAAAAGGGAGAAATAAAAGACTTGAGAGAGCAAGAGGAGAAGTTCAGTCAGGGGGTAGATAGAAAACGAATGAGCGGAAAGAAGGACGAATGAAAGGATGGACGAATGGGAGAGAGAGAGAGAGAGAGAGAGAGAGAGAGATGATTGGACATGAACTCTGTGACACATGCTTCATATACACATGTACTCAAAAAGACACACACTGCAATAGAAGCTCATTAGATGAAGCTTGTTTGACGTCAGTTTTCCTGCTCGTCCACACAAGAAAATGTGCATCTGCACACACACACACACACACACACACACACACGCACACACACACGCACACACACACACGCACACACGCACACACACGCACACACACACACACGCACACCGTCGTCTCAGGACTCTGTCAATCCACCTGTCATCACCCCGGTAATAACTTTCCCTCGCAATTTCCCTCCCTGTGATATGATGAAACAGTCATTATCCTCATCATCATCTTCAGCAGTGCCGATCGTACGCACCGTGACTCATCAACACCCCTCCGCTGCCCTGTTACGGAGCCTGAAGAGCCCCGATTGGTCCAGAGGCGGCGGCTTCAGCGAGCACGGAGGGAACACAGTGATCCACGGTTCTCTCATAACGCGCACGCGCATTCGAGTCGAAAAGGGTCGGCGGGTTCGTTTCAGCCGCACGGCAGACAGCAAACACCCAACTCAGACCGTCAAATACCGATCCCGCGCCATAAAACGTCCACGTGGAACCGCCGATCGTTAAACGTCTCCCCTAGACCAAAGAGCCGTAAGGTTAAACCATTAAAACCCACGGTAGACCGTCAAAGATCCGTTTTAAACCATCAGACCGTCAAAGTCCGCTCTAGACCGTGGAGCTACCGCCTTGGACCAGTTCCGACCACTAGATTCCCGGTTCAGATCGTCAAACACGGAAGTTGCACGTCAGCACATCGAAGTACCCACGCGTCACGGGAAACAGACGAGGCGGCGATGTCAATGCGTCACTTTCAGGGAAGAGGCCCAACCATCAGAGCACGATGTCGGTCTGCTGCGCGTCATCGCACCGTGTTTGGTGTGAATGAGCAGCAGGATCTTTCTTTTTTTCCCTGAACTCGACTGATTAACCTTCATCAGAACTCGTTAACCCGGAACTCCGCCGCCGCCGCGGCGCCCTGAACCAACAGCACTGTCACTAGTATTAACTACTGCTGCCTGTCAGTTCATGTACCTGCAGGCTTCTGTAACTCCTCCCGCCTTCCTTCCTTTCCTCTTCTCGTCCTTCCTCTCTCAGTCTCTCACTTTCCTTGCTTCCTTCGCTCCTCTGTTTCTTTCACTCCCCAATTTCTTTCCTTTCATTATTTCCTGCCCTCTCTTTTCTTTTCTTCCTTTCCTTCACTTCTTGTCCTTCCTTTAAAGCTCATATTCAACCTTCCTGTGTTTTTTTTTTTTTTTTTTTTTTTGGCTCGCCACCCTGATCGTCATTATCAACCTCATCGTCGTCGTCATCATCATCAGCTAGGGGGCCGTGAGACAGCGGTCGTGGAAACCACTTCACTTAAGCACAACTTTGAGGAACTGGTACTTTACGTTAATATTTCTAATTAATGTTCGTTTATACTTCATGACGTACTATATACTAGGCCGCTATTTCCAGTTTGGAGGGAAATACTGGGCCTTTTGACTTCGGTAAAGTTATCCGGCAGCTGGCGTTACCGTTCAGTGTAATGCAACAAACGGTCAAAGATGAAACCTGTGTTTCCAAACCTTTTTTTGGATTTTCCAGATGTCTATGAGTTGATGGTTTGTTAGAAGTTTCACCAGAGAGACATTTCTCCTTTTAAACGCCTCACATGGTTTCATTTTAGGAAGCGTTCGAGGCTCGAAACGGTAATATGATTCAACATTTAACCAAAAAAAAAAAGGCAAAGGTAAAATGAAAACATTCTCTCCCATTATCCCACTGCAGAATCACTTCACGTAGAGGCGTCAGGCAGCAGTGGTGTAGTGGTTCTGAGTAATATAGATATTAACATAGATATTAACAAAGATATTAACATAGAAATTAACATAGAAATTAACATATTTTTGGATTCAGTCAGGACATTAACAAAATCCTCACTTGCTGCTGTTATCTATCACCATTCTACAGGTCGAACTCTGGGTCAGCCAAGGCTAAAGCAGAGGTCCTGTCATTGGCAACGGCTGAAGTCTGAAGTCCTGTCTCATAGTGCAGCACCATGACCCAGCATATCAAGGTACATCATACGATTGAAGTCTGTGAGGTCCCAGACTGGAGGAAACCATCAGGTCAGTGAGGAGCCCTGAGGAGACTGGAACCTTCACACATGAAACCAACAGAAACGTCAGGTTTCCTTCACGTTCTCCACATGGTTCTCCATCGTCTGAGCTCTGACTGCAGCTTCTCTTAGTGACCTCGTCTCGCCGCGTCCTTCTTCTTCTGTGGTGGAGAATCGGCTCCACCGGCTGTTGATCAGCTCACATTCACACTGCAGCAGTGGAGGGAAACCAGACTCCACTCAGGTTTTACTTGGAACATTTTCTCGAAATTTAGTTACAATTTGCGCTAAGTTTGGATTTAAATGTGGATTCAAACCTGCTGCAGGAGGCACCCGGGCTCAAAAGGCAAAGCTTGGGTTTAGAACAGTTGGGGGTGTGTCTGCCAAGACTGACAGGTGTCTCAGTCTATCACATTCCCTCCCATCATCCAAACATGGACGTTCTGGCTCCAAGGACTGACAAAGAGCTGGAGGCAACACTTACAATTTCAAAACAGCTTTTCAGAAACCCGTGGGGGACGGCACAACAGACATTTGGTCATATGTGGGGTGAGATAATATAGTGTGTGTGTGTGTGTGTGTGGGTGTGTGTGTGTGTGTGTGTGTGTGTGTGTGTGTGTGTGTTGAACGTGAAACAGTCAGGTTATATAAGCAGTCAGGTGTTTATTAATCCAGTGGAAACTGAGAGGCTGAGCAGACGATCAGACTGAAGACTCCTGAGGTGTTACACTCTGTGTGCGTGTGTGTTTTTGTGTGTGTGTGTGTGCGTGCGTGCGTGCGTGCGTGCGTGCGTGTGTGTGTGTTTGTTGCCCTGTTGAGTCATTTCCTCATGGTGGGAATCATCCTTTATTAAACCTTTTAATCCTATTTTGACGACTCTGCAGAGTAAAGTGATAGCAGGCCAGGAAATTAAACAGAGGATACGCAACAGTGTGTGTGTGTGTGTGTGTGTGTGTGTGTGTGTGTGTGTGTGTGTGTGTGCGCGCGCATGTGGACACCTGTTTGTTACTTGCAGCAAACTGAAACAAGAGAGAAACCATAGGACAGAAGAGGGACTTTACTGTCATTGTTGTGCTGTGCAAAACAACAACACAACGAAATTACGATGTCGCTCCCTGAGTTTAAAACAATATTAGAAGCAACGAAGACGATTGAAAAAGTCACAAAGAGCATCCA